>NW_015505871.1:748617-792630 GCF_001515645.1 Sinocyclocheilus grahami
AGAATTGTGTGATATAAACTCGCAATTCTAATTTTTTTTTTCAGAATTGTGTGATAAAAACTCGCAATTCTAATATTTCTTCTCAGAATTGTGATATAAACTCATAATTCTAATATTTCTTCTGAACATTGTGTGATAAAAACTCGCAATTCTAATATTTCTCAGAATTGTGTGACAAACTTGCAATTCTAATATTTCTTCTCAGAGTTGTGTGATATAAACTCGAAATTCTATTATTATTTTCTCAGAATTGTGTGATATAAACTCGCAATTCTAATATTTTTCCGCAGAATTGTGTGAAATAAACTCGCAATTCTAATATTTTTTCTCAGAATTGCGAGATATACATTTGCAATTACAAGTTATAAAGTCAGAATTGCATGATATAAAGTTGCAATTGTGTTATAAAGTCAGGACTGCAAGATTGTTCCCCCAGAATTTGACTTTATAACTCGCAATTGGGAGTTCATATCATGTAAATAAATCATAATAATAACCCTGCTCCTACTGCACTGCAAAGAAAAATGTTGTTGACAAGAGTGTAGAGTTTAGTAGAGATGCTATGACATGTTCCTTCCAATATCCAGCGACTACTAAATTGTCCCTAGCAGTAATTTTGATCAAACAATTAAATGTCTGTTTTCTATTGTTATTCCCCACCAATGCCAAAATCAAACCTACACCCTTGGTTGTTGAAACTGATTTCATTTGATAGGTAACAGTAATGTCTTACTATTTGATTAAATTTAAGAATTTGACAAAAAAAGATGATGCATACATTTAATTAGGTTAGAAAAAAATTGGGCTGATAAAGGTAAAAATGCCCATAAAAGGTAAAAATCAATTTAAACTTATTAGAAAAGTGAATTTCTGTTACTGCTGCAAACTAACCACCTCACAGAATAAATATGAAGAATATCAAAAGTTTTGGGAGTCAGCTGTACGGCACAGTAACACACTCAGCACAATATTGGCTAATTTTCGTTATCGACAAACTTCCAGAAAATATCTATATATATGTGTCCCTGCAGCACAAAAGCGGTGTTAAGTCGCTGGGGTATATTTGTAGCAATAGCCAACAATACATTGTAGGAGTCAAAATTATAGATTTTGCTTTTATGCCAAAAATCATTAGGATATTAAGTAAAGATCATGTTCCATAAGATATTTTGTAAATTTCCTACCGTAAATATATCAAAACTTAATTTTTGATTAGTAATATGCATTGCTAAGAACTTCATTTGGACAACTTTAAAGACGATTTTCTCAGATTCCAGATTTTCAAATAGTTGTATCTCGATCTAATATTGTCCTATCCTAACAAACCACACATCAATGGAAAGCTTATTTATTCTTATATTATTATTCTTATAATTTATTCATTATTTATATATGATGTATACATCTCAATTTCAAAAAAATGTACCCTTATGACTGGTTTTGTGGTCCAGGGTCAAATATTTGTTTTGTCAATATCATAATTTCTGCTGCTTCTCGCTCATGCAGGAATCCTGTGTGTGACGGATCAGTGTCACGGGCTGCGCGAACTGGTTCTGAACTACCACCTGATGAGCGACGAGCTTCTGCTGGTGCTCTCCTCCGAGAAACACGTCCACCTGGAGCACCTGCGCATCGACGTGGTGAGCGAGAACCCGGGCCAAACGGAGTTCCACGCCATCAAGAAGAGCAGCTGGGACGCCCTCATCCGCCACTCGCCCCAGGTCAACATCGTCATGTACTTCTTCCTTTACGAGGAGGAGTTCGAGCCCTTCTTCCGTGAGCAGACGCCCATCACGCACCTGTACTTCAGCCAGGCCGTCAGTAAAGACATGCTGTGCTGCCCGTGTCTAGTGGAGCTGGTTGCACTGCAAAGAAAAATGTTGTTGACAAGAGTGTAGAGTTTAGTAGAGATGCTATGACATGTTCCTTCCAATATCCAGCGACTACTAAATTGTCCCTAGCAGTAATTTTGATCAAACAATTAAATGTCTGTTTTCTATTGTTATTCCCCATCAATGCCAAAATCAAACCTACACCCTTGGTTGTTGAAACTGATTTCATTTGATAGGTAACAGTAATGTCTTACTATTTGATTAAATTTAAGAATTTGACAAAAAAAGATGATGCATACATTTAATTAGGTTAGAAAAAAATTGGGCTTATAAAGGTAAAAAGGCCCATAAAAGGTAAAAATCAATTTAAACTTATTAGAAAAGTGAATTTCTGTTACTGCTGCAAACTAACCACCTCACAGAATAAATATGAAGAAAATCAAAAGTTTTGGGAGTCAGCTGTACGGCACAGTAACACACTCAGCACAATATTGGCTAATTTTCGTTATCGACAAACTTCCAGAAAATATCTATATATATGTGACCCTGCAGCACAAAAGCAGTGTTAAGTCGCTGAGAAAAGTGAATTTCTGTTACTGCTGCAAACTAACCACCTCACAGAATAAATATGAAGAATATCAAAAGTTTTGGGAGTCAGCTGTACGGCACAGTAACACACTCAGCACAATATTGGCTAATTTTCGTTATCGACAAACTTCCAGAAAATATCTATATATATGTGTCCCTGCAGCACAAAAGCGGTGTTAAGTCGCTGGGGTATATTTGTAGCAATAGCCAACAATACATTGTAGGAGTCAAAATTATAGATTTTGCTTTTATGCCAAAAATCATTAGGATATTAAGTAAAGATCATGTTCCATAAGATATTTTGTAAATTTCCTACCGTAAATATATCAAAACTTAATTTTTGATTAGTAATATGCATTGCTAAGAACTTCATTTGGACAACTTTAAAGACGATTTTCTCAGATTCCAGATTTTCAAATAGTTGTATCTCGATCTAATATTGTCCTATCCTAACAAACCACACATCAATGGAAAGCTTATTTATTCTTATATTATTATTCTTATAATTTATTCATTATTTATATATGATGTATACATCTCAATTTCAAAAAAATGTACCCTTATGACTGGTTTTGTGGTCCAGGGTCAAATATTTGTTTTGTCAATATCATAATTTCTGCTGCTTCTCGCTCATGCAGGAATCCTGTGTGTGACGGATCAGTGTCACGGGCTGCGCGAACTGGTTCTGAACTACCACCTGATGAGCGACGAGCTTCTGCTGGTGCTCTCCTCCGAGAAACACGTCCACCTGGAGCACCTGCGCATCGACGTGGTGAGCGAGAACCCGGGCCAAACGCAGTTCCACGCCATCAAGAAGAGCAGCTGGGACGCCCTCATCCGCCACTCGCCCCAGGTCAACATCGTCATGTACTTCTTCCTTTACGAGGAGGAGTTCGAGCCCTTCTTCCGTGAGCAGACGCCCATCACGCACCTGTACTTCAGCCAGGCCGTCAGTAAAGACATGCTGTGCTGCCCGTGTCTAGTGGAGCTGGTGGTGTGCGCCAACAGGCTGGAGCCGCTGGACGAAGAGCTGATCCGGATCGCTGAGCGCTGCAAGAGCCTGAAGGCCATCGGCCGGGGCGAGTGCGAGGTCACCTGCAGCGGCTTCATGGAGTTCGTGAAGATGTGTGGCGGCCGCTTGAGCCAGTTGTCCATCATGGAGGAGGTGCTCATCCCCGACAATTTCATTTATACAGTATATTTCACTACATTAAATCCAGTCATTCTCTGGCAAGAAAATAACTTTGCACATAACTTCTTTTATTTGTACACTATATATATATTTTATAAACTCATTTGTGAAATTCTTAATTTCACCATGCCTTTCCTACCAATTTTTTGTTCTTGTCATTGCAAATGTTTCCATGATAATTGTGTACAGAACATAACATTCTGGCCCGCTGTGCTGTTGTGTATACACACACACATAATACAAATTTATTATAATAACTTTAATTGTATAACTATCTTTCTACTCCAGTTTGTTGTTGAAATGCCAGCATTTAAATAGTGGATGTTATTATTTGTTTTAATAACATGTCTAATTTTGGTTTAATTTAAGTCATTCCTCTAATATTTGTTTTAATTTATTTCAGATCAGTAAAAAACGTTTTGAACGTAGTTCAATTTTCTTAGTTATTCAAAAGTAAACAGTTTATAAAATTTTTTCTTAGTTATTCAAACATACATTAAATATTGAAGAACAGGTTAAGTAAAAATACAATGAATATGTAATATAGTGCATATACTTAGCAAAATGTTGTTTTTATAGCTAACTGTCGAGTCACTGAATGGCTTTTCTGAGGCTCTGTGATTATCGGATGGGATGCGCGCTACAAATAAATGTTTCATCAAGTTTTGTTCATGCATCAACTCTAAACAGCAGAGAACGATTCTTGGGATTTAAAGGGATAGTTCACCCCAAAAAAAAGAAAATCAAGTCATAATTTACTCACCTGTGTTGTTCTAATGTCATGTGCTGATCTTTCTTTTTTCAGACCACAAAAGCATATTTTCAGTAAAAAAATCTCCTGCCATTATATGGACGAGTGTGCGCGGGACATTTAAAAAAAAAAACGGCATTAGAACAACACAAGGGTGAGTAAATGATAGCTTACTTTTCATTTTTGAGTGAACTGTCCCTTTAAGAATTGATATCGGTTCATCAAATGAGTGAACCGATATTTTTGGCCCAACTCTGATGCTACACATAATGGTAGCGCTTAACTTCAGTTACCTTGGTAGTAAAGCAACAACTGTTGTTAAAATGCAGACGAGGTAGAACATGGGGTCGGCCATTTGTTTGTGCATGATCCAGTAGGGGTCAGACGGAGGGTTGCAGCTGATGCAGATGGCGCTGTAGGCCAGAGTCATGATGAAGTACACCAGCACACTGCCGATCATGATCACCCAATGCACCGCTGTCTGCACGTCAGAAAAAAGAGGGCGTTTCAGGGAAAATACTGATATTTTGACATAAAGGAGAATATTTTAGACATGCTGTAACCTTAAAAACCTCTAAAGAGACAAAAAATAATAACTTAAATATTAACACATCCACTTTTATGCCATAAAATGCCTAAAGATTGGTCACAAAGTAACGTCGGAAGAAAGAAACAGGTTAGATTTGATTGTCGTTAAACACTAGAAGAAAATGCATTTACTGTCATTGTACACTACTTCGGTGTTATTTTAGTATCCTTTATATACTATCATTTTATTACTATTTTGAATTGGCTAAATTTTTCGTAATTTTGTTGTGCGCTTTTGTCATTTTTATTATTTTTATTTCAATTTTGGTTTTAGTTTTTTATTTATTTCAAGATAGTAATTTTATTGCTTCAGTGTTAACTTATTTCATTTAGTAGCTGTGGTTTAGTTTTTCATCTAACATTTAAGTTTTTATTTTAAGATTTATTTCAGATTAGCCAGAATGTTTTTAATAGTTTAACTATAATAACCCTGCTACCATTCAAAAGTTTGGGGGCGGTAAAATTGTTAGTGTTTTTGAAAGAAGTCTCTTAAGTCTCAGCATCATGCATTTATTTGATCATATGTACAGTAAAAATTCGAACAATATTATTACAATTTAAATTACTCTTTTCTATGTGAATATCTGTTCAAATGTAATTCATTCCTGTGATCAAAGCTGTATTTTCAGCATGATTACTCCAGTCTTCAGTGTCACATGATCTTCAGAAATCAGTATAATATTCTGATTTGCTGCTCAAGAAACAATCTTATGCTTAATATTTTTGTGCTACATTTTTCAAAACAGCATTTATTTGAAATAGTGTTTTAACATTATAAATGTCTTTACTGTCACTTTTGATCAATTTAATGCATCCTTGCTGAATATATATATATATATATATATATATATACAGTATATATATATATAACTGAGCACTGTCTTTTTTAAGAATCTATTTTAAATGTTAATCAGTAAAGACAGTGATGTCTTTGTGATTGTCTTGTGCAGTGATGAAGCGGAGAGTAAGCTCACCCAGCTCTTGATCTCAATGGCCAGATGCAGGATGATGGTGAACAGAGACACTGTGTTCATGGGAGTGCCGAACGCGAATATGCCGATGTCTGAACCATTGTACGTCTTGAGAAAGCAAAAGCAGTGATCAGATGACAGGTTACTCCGAAACACATGACAGAAACAGACGAGAGACTGCACAGATGTTCTCACCCAGTATGGAATAAAGAAGCACACTAGACTCTGATAGAAAGCATCGAGAATCGCAATCCAAAATGTCGAACGCCTGTAGCCCTGTAATCAAACGATATTCAGTTAAAAGCAAAATATTTCAACAATGTCATATTCACAGCTATTTGTTAACTGTGAGGCAAAACCATAGGCCCATTGTTAACTCTTTCCCTGCCATTGACGGAAATATCCAACTTTCCGTGTTTTCACTGTTATACAGTAGGAGGCGCTAGTACACATCTTCTGAAAGAGTACAGAATCTCTGAGTCAAAACACGGTGAAGAAGAAGCAGAAACAGGTGAGCGTGTATGTAAGCAGATGCATATGTAAAATAACGCAATCAGCAAACAGCATATAAATAAAAACTGTCGAATGTTACCGAATGAAATGTCGACCCTGGAAGCGGTTTAGGACTGTGAAGCTTTGAGAGTGTTGATGAAGCGATCGACTCCATCTATGTTTAGATCATCGTTCTAAATCTGATCCAGATGTAGTCTTTGACAAAAAACACGGTTTTCTCAGCTTTTTGTTCGAAATGTTGCTTTTTTCATGAAATTTACCCACATTCAGGTGTTGATATAAAAAGAATGCATGAAGCTAGAATAAATATAATTGTTTTGTTTCAAAGCAGAGGCTCTGTTCCTACTTTTGACATATTGCATGTTCAGATATTTGTGAGCCTGGAGCACAAAAGCAGTGTTGAGTCGCTGGGGGATATTTGTAGCAATAGCCAACAATACATTGTATGGGTCACAATTATACATTTCTCTTTTATGCCAAAAATCACTAGGATATTAAATAAAGATCATGTTCCTTGAAGATATTTTGTAAATTTCCTACCGTAAATATATCAAAACTTAATTTTTGATTAGTAATATGCATTGCTAAGAACTTCATTTGGACAACTTTAAAATTTTTCATGAAATTTACCCACATTCAGGTGTTGATATAAAAAGAATGCATGAAGCTAGAATAAATAGAATTGTTTTGTTTCAAAGCAGAGGCTCTGTTCCTACTTTTGACATATTGCATGTTCAGATATTTGTGACCCTGGAGCACAAAAGCAGTGTTAAGTCGCTGGGGGATATTTGTAGCAATAGCCAACAATACATTGTATGGGTCACAATTATACATTTCTCTTTTATGCCAAAAATCACTAGGATATTAAATAAAGACCATGTTCCTTGAAGATATTTTGTAAATTTCCTACCGTAAATATATCAAAACTTAATTTTTGATTAGTAATATGCATTGCTAAGAACTTCATTTGGACAACTTTAAAGATGATTTTTGATTTTTTTGCACCCTCAGATTCCAGATTTTCAAATAGTTGCATCTCGACCAAATATTGTCCTATCCTAACAAACCATACATCAATTTTGTATTTGTTTTTTATTTATCAAGCTTATTTATTCAGCTTTCAGATGATGCATACATCTCAATTTCGAAAAATTGGCTCTTATGACTGGTTTTGTGTTCCAGGGTCACATTTATACAACAAAATATTCTGGGGTTACACTTTATTTCGATAGTCCACTTTAGACATTCTATTAACTATTAGTAACTTTGTAACTACATGTCAACTACATGTCAACTAACTCTCATTAATTTGCCGCTACATGTCTACTAACTCTCAGAGTAGACTGTTAGGGTTAGTAGAATAAGTTGAAAATATACTTGCAAAGTTTCTTATAGTCAGTATGTTGTATGTTGTGGACGCATCAAAATAAAGTGTTAGAAGATATTAAGCAGACAGTCTACTAATACTCTACTAACTGCTAGTTGATATGTAGTTGCAAAGTTACTTACTGTTAGTAGAATGTCTAAAGTGGACTATCGAAATAAAGTGTTACCAAAAAAAAAAAATAAAACTCGTAGTTATCCCAGATGAGTTAAAAATGACCAAAGGTCTTGCATAGCAACTATAGTCTAACTGTGATATTTATAGAAACTACAGGTTTCTATGCTTGTAACCATGGTTTCTGTAAAACAAACTATGGTATTTGTTTTGAATGCATTTAGAAACTAATTAGAACTGCCATAGTTGAATGAAACTGATTCTTTAACTATCTTCATTTATTTTTATTACGAAAAAAAAAATCGTAGTTATCCCAGATTGAGTTGATATAGTACTAAAGCAATGATAGACTGCCATCCGTGACAGCAGGACCGCTCACCTCCGAGTGCTGTCCTCGCTTGTAGAGCTCAGGCAGGCTCAGTAACGTGGAGTCTGACACCTCTTTGTCCATGATCCCAAACATGATGGGAGGAGCAGAGGTGAAGAACAGGTTGAAAAATATCATGAGCCAGTAGTCGATCATGGCTGTGGCGGAGAAGCCACAGAAGAACTGATACCAGAACAGCAGATTCACGTACGCCTGCGTGAGACGACACAGGTTAGATAGTGAGTGCTGGTGCTAATTCATCAGATTTCATCAGAAGGGGTTTTAAGGGAGTTATAACTGATGGAACAGAAAACAATTTACTACAATATAGGTTCATGAAATAAACGACTTTTTACAGTCACTGTGCACAACCATTCAGAAGTCTCTAATGTGCACCAAGGCTGCACTTATTTGACCACAAATAATATTGTGAAATATCATTACAATTTAATATAACTCTTCTATTTGCATGTATTTTAAAAAGTAATGTATTCCTGTGAAGGCAAAGCAGTTTGTTGATTCAGCATCATTACTCCAGTCTGAAAACAGTTATGCTGCTCAATATTTTTTACGATACTTGATACTTTTTTTCTCTCCCGGGATTCTATAATAAATAGAAAGTTTAAAAAAGAATTTATTTGAAATATAAATCTTTAATGACAATTCATGGAAGCCTGTTTCTGCCACTGAATAAGAAATTTAAAAAGGCAATTGTGACTTTTTATCTCACAATTCAGACTTTTTTCTTGCAGTTCTGACTTCTTTTCTCAGAATTGTGAGATATCAATTCACAATTGCAAGTTATAAAGACCAATTTAGACTATAATTCACAATTTCATGTTATAAAGTCAGAATTGTAAGATATAAAATGTATTAATTTATATCTCGCAATTCTGATTTTTTTTCTCACAATTGCGACGTTATATCATCCAATTCTGACTTTATAACTCGCAACTGCATTATTCAATGGCGGAAACAACTTGCATAACAATTAAATGTGTCCTTTCTCTATTAAAGTATGATTACTTTAAATAATGAATAAAATTCCAAACTTTTGAACAGCAATGTAGGTTACAACAATTTATTTTTGACACGTTTACGGCAGAATTTGCACCATTGAAACATTATTTTGCTGGGTAACACTGTAAAGCTGCTTTGACACCACTAATTACTTAAATTGAATGTAACAATTAAATTACCACATTCTTGTAGAAGAAATAGATGACCATGTTGGCCAGTCTCGAGTAGCACCAGTGTCCGTGAACCAGCAGCAGTCTTTGCAGGTGTTTGAAGCGCGTGATGGCAAAATCACTGGCCATGACAGCCTGCAGAACACAAACACAACTCAGCGTGAAATCAGCATTACTGGTTACACTCATTCTTTATGGTTTCCATAGTCCACTTCAGACATTCTACTAACGATGAGTACCTTTGCAAATACATGTTGACTGACTCTCGTTACAGTATTAGACTGTTAGGCTAGGGACAGTGCTGGGTAGTAACTGATTACATATAATCTGGATTATGTAATCAGATTCCAAAAAATTAAGTACTTGTAATTAGATTATATTACATTTTAAAATGCTCATCATTAAAATGCTCATGCTCATTTAATCTCATAATGCTACGGCTTTATTTTTGTAATTTTGACTTCATTCTCAAATTATTAAGACATTAATCTCATATTGCTACGACTTTATTCTCATAATTTTGACTTTATTCTCAAAATATTACGACTTTAATCTCATATGATTTATTTGTGCACATCATTCATTATAAAAAAAAAAATAAAAAAAAGTGACCTGGAAATCTTTGATTTAAATAGGATAACATGCCCCTCCCCCAATTTTTGATTGGACGAAATCAAGCCCCGCCCCACATTTTTCCTTGTTTCATTCAGATTTGTGTCACAATAGGTAAGAAAAACAGTCACAATTTCCTTTTCATGCTGACGTAAAACATTCCTGAACTAGTCAATCTGAAAAAAAAACTCTTTAAAAAGTATTGTTTTCTTGATTAAAAAAATGTTTTTTTATTAAGAGTGCAAAACATACAACATTCGGTGAACACAAAACACAAAAACAGCAGTAGAACAGCAATGAAAATAAACAGCAATGACAATCTGAATAATAGTAGTATAGTATTTAAGTAGTACTAGCATGCATAATAATAATAATACTAATACTAAAGATTGTGATGATAGCAATAATACCCTGTGATGATGGCAACAGTAATATCCATAATAATAATTATGATGATGTAATAACAGTAGTCATAATAATAATGTAATAATGACACATACCACACCTATCCTAGCTTCTGTGTCAGTGTTCATGTTTTTTTTGTTTTTTTTGGATTGATACATAATTGCAGTGCTTTATCTTCACCTGGGAGTGAGTTATAAAACACAAAAACACAAACCTGCATCCCCTCCTGTCCAGAAACTCCAATACCAACGTCTGCAGCTTGAATCATGTTCACATCATTGGCGCCGTCACCTGCATCGACACAAATCATAATGGATCGAGACAGAAAACCAATGCACTTCACGAACCTGCGGAAAAGTAATCTTATAAATGATTTCAGAAAGCCCTCCGCCTCAAATCGAAGGTTTCATTACCTACGGCGAGGGTCATGACCCTCAGTTTCTGCTGTATGAGTTTAACCACGGCGCTCTTCTGCAGCGGCGTCACTCGACAGCAAAGCACCGCACGACAGTGTTTGCAGAGCTCCACAAACTGCTCCACCAGCTCGTCTGACATGGCCATGCTCAGAGTCAGCCCGTCTATCACCAGCCCGATGCTGGGCTCCATCAGTGGGCCAGTAAATGCTGAGTTATAACCCCTGAACTGATGGTCCGCTCCGGGTGCCAGCGTGCTCCGTCGCAGCTCTCCCAGTGTGTCTTCCAGCCTCATTTTACACACAGACTGCAATATAACAGAGACCATGTTAGTATATAAAAACTATTTTTGTTGCATGTTTTTAAAACACATCTGCTTTTACATGATAATGAATGTAATAAACTGGCAATTTAGTTCAAAAGTTTGGGCGTGGTAAGATTTTTTTATGTTTCACACTCATCAAAGCTGCATTTATATAATCAAAAATATAGTGAAAATTGTGAAATATTATTAGAATTTAAAACAGCTGTTTTCTGTGTGAATATCTGTTAATCTGTAATTTATTTCTGTGATGCGCAGCTGTATTTTCAGCATCATTACTCCAGTCTTCAGTGTCACATGATCTTCAGAAATCAGTATAATATGCTGATTTGCTGATTATTATCAATGTTGAAAACAATTGTGCTGCTTCATATTTTTGTGGAAACGGTGATGCATTTTATTTTTCAGGAATCACAGATGAATAGAAGGTTCAAAAGAATAGCATTTATTTGAAACATAAATATTTTGTAACATTATAAATGTCTTTACTGGCACTTTTAATCAATTTAATGCATCCTTTCTCAATAAAAGTATTAATTTCTTTAATAAAAAATCTTATTGACTCCACACTTTTAAACAGTAGGGTACCTATCATTTAATGTATTCTTTCTCTGTCCATTTTTAGTCTAAATGATATTAGAGATAACAGACTAACATTGTAGACAAGACAAAAACATCACAGTCGTTCTAAGCCAATGAGCTTCCATCTAAGCTGTGATGTCAAAATTTCCCATCATGCTTTCAGTTGCGATGAAGATCAACTGCTGCCTCTTTATCACAAGAGCATTGTGGCACACGCTAGCATTCGTCACATCAAGCGTTTCGTATCTGATCCTAAATGAGATTATGTGAATGGACGCAAGACAAAAACATCACAGTCATTCTAAGCCAATGAGCTTCCATCTAAGCTGTGATGTCAGCAAGTCATTTCCCATCATGCTTTCAGTTGCGATGAAGATCAACTGCTGCCTCTTTATCACAAGAGCATTGTGGCACACGCTAGCATTCGTCACATCAAGCGTTTCGTATCTGATCCTAAATGAGATTATGTGAATGGACATGTTATCTTGCAATGACATCATGATCTAATTAATATTCATGAGTTGAGAAATCATCATGTCGTGAAGTCACATCCACGTACTTTTCAGTCTGGCACTGCTGCTATATGTTTTAACTCGACTGGTTTGAGAATATATCTGGGTTATGGCTAAATTAAATTTCAGTTGTTGCCCATTTCACTATGTTACATAAATGGCTTATGATTCTCTCATTTCCACACAGATTCAGGGAATAAACTAAGATATAAGATGGTGATAAATGATCTTGTACCACATGAAAAACTAGGACAACGGAAAGTGAAGGTTTTAGATGCACAAAACGAGGCATTTCATAAAATGTGTGTAAAACAATATGTGGAAGTCTTCGGGAGGAGATTTAATGTTGAAATGAAACTAGAACGGTTTCCTGAAATTTCAGTTGTTGCCCATTTCACTATGTTACATAAATGGCTTATGATTCTCTCATTTCCACACAGATTCAGGGAATAAACTAAGATATAAGATGGTGATAAATGATCTTGTACCACATGAAAAACTAGGACAACGGAAAGTGAAGGTTTTAGATGCACAAAATGAGGCATTTCATAAAATGTGTGTAAAACAATATGTGGAAGTCTTCGGGAGGAGATTTAATGTTGAAATGAAACTAGAACGGTTTCCTGCCCTCCTCAGAAGTGTGAAAATGGGATTACAGAGCAGCAATCCGAGCCATTCAGAACGGTGAATGCTCTTTTTCTCAGCGCTCTTAAACACAGACTCAGGCAGACATGAAATGAAAAACAGCATATCTGACAAATTGTTGCAAGCGCGTTTGTGTGTTTGAACACGCTATGGAGAACTTCACTCTTGAGGGGATGAAACTGTGTAACATTGAAGCCTCTGTCGTCCCAGATAAACCAATTAACCCTTTTCCTTTTGTGCGGGTTCAGTGTTTTAAATCCCAAACAAGATGCGCACGCAACACATGACAAATATTCAACATGCTCTTACTGAGATATCGATTTAAGAATGCTAATGTACGCCGATGTTTTAATGCCATGTAAATAAAAAAAAAAAAAAATCTAAGATTACAAGATTAAAAGTTTTATATTTTGAGAATAAAGTCAAAATTACGAGAATAAAGTCATAGCAATAAGAGATTAAATTGGTAATATTTTGAGAATAAAGTCATAGCAATATTAGATTAAATTCATAACATTTTGAGAATAAAGTCAAAATAACGAGAAAATTATGAGCAATATGAGATTCAATTTGTAATATTTTAAAAATAAAGTCGTAACATTATGAGATTAAATTCTTAATATTTTGAGAATAAAGTCATATCATTATGAGATTAAATTTGTAATATTTTGAGAATAAAGTCAAAATTATGAGAATAAAGTCATAGCGATATGAGATTAAGTGTCGTAATATTTTGAGAATAAAGTAGTAAATTGCTTCACTAAAGTTAAATAATGTGAAAATTCCACCTGCTCCACAAAAACCGTCTGTGGAGTCCAACTTTTCATTCTTCACATGTATTTAATGCTACGACTTTATTCTCATAATAATTAAGAATTTAATCTCATATTGCTGTGATGTTTTTCTCATAATTTTGACTTTATTCTCAAAATATTAGATTTATAAATTTTTTTACGTGGCACTAAAACACCTTTGTGCAAACTTGATGCTGTTCACCAACCTAATTTTTCTGATGAAGCTGGTTGACTAACACAGGTCAAACTCTGTTCAGTTACAGAAGCATTAGTTAGTTGGCACTGACTAGCAGACTGAAGTACCTTCCTGTTGGTGCTGAAGGTGAACACCAGGTCCTCATGCTCGAGCAGCTTGCAGGAGTATGCGATGTTGATGGCCGTCTCGGGTTTGTCCCCTGTCAGCACCCATATCTGCATGCCAGCTCGTCTCAGAGCCTGGATGGTTTCTGGGACACTTTCTTGGAGACGGTCCTCAATGCCGGTGGCCCCTATGGAAGACTCCAGAAGGTCAATTTACATTTCACATCCCGAAACTGTGACTTTGAATGATGTCTTATGATTACACTCTTAAAGGGGACATCGGATGCTAAATTCACTTTTACATGGTGTTTGCGTATAAATGTGTTTTAGCAGTGTGTGAACACAACAACCCTACAATTATATTTTTAACCCCCCAAAAACCTAACCAGGCTCAATAATCAAGCCGTTTTGATTTTCTGAGCACTATGACATCATACTGTGCAGGCCCCGCCCACGACCACTGATGGACTGTCCCGTACTTGCATATCTCCGCCCTCAGCCAGTTGTACCCTGTCTGCAATTTTCTTGGCGCTCGAGCAGCTGTAGTGACAACAATGCCTCATTCTATGGAATAGGGGGGCGGGGTCAGCAGAGCTCATTAGCATTTAAAGAGACATGCACTGAATCAGGTTGCTGTGTACAGAGCTGTTTTTGACAAGGTAAAAAGGGTGTTGTTTTACACAACCATTGAGGAATTTTAACCAAAGTATGTTACAGACATTTCATGAAGACCCTAAATACTCATAACAACTTGTGTAAAGTGGGCATCCGATGTCCCCTTTAAAAATGAAGATTCTTTACTTTTATCACAATTCTGAGAATAAAGTCGCAGAATTGTGAGGAATTAATTTGCAATTGTGGAAGTTGTGAAATACAAACTTGGGTGAACTTTTGAGGCCAAATGAAGGCCCGCCTTCTGAAATACGAAATGTGTTGTGATTGGTCCGCTGGGCCAGTGTGTGCTGTGATTGGTCAGCGGGGCCAGTGTGTGCTGTGATTGGTCAGCGGGGCCAGTGTGTGCTGTGATTGGTCAGCGGGGCCAGTGTGTGCTGTGATTGGTCAGCGGGGCCAGTGTGTGCTGTGATTGGTCAGCGGGGCCAGTGTGTGCTGTGATTGGTCAGCGGGGCCAGTGTGTGCTGTGATTGGTCAGCGGGGCCAGTGTGTGCTGTGATTGGTCAGCGGGGCCAGTGTGTGCTGTGATTGGTCAGCGGGGCCAGTGTGTGCTGTGATTGGTCAGCGGGGCCAGTGTGTGCTGTGATTGGTCAGCGGGGCCAGTGTGTGCTGTGATTGGTCAGCGGGGCCAGTGTGTGCTGTGATTGGTCAGCGGGGCCAGTGTGTGCTGTGATTGGTCAGCGGGGCCAGTGTGTGCTGTGATTGGTCAGCGGGGCCAGTGTGTGCTGTGATTGGTCAGCGGGGCCAGTGTGTGCTGTGATTGGTCAGCTGGGCCGGTGTGTGTTGTGATTGGTTCGCTGGGCCAGTGTGTGTTGTGAACGGTCAGCTGGGCCAGTGTGTGTTGTGATTGGTTAGCTGGGTCAGTGTGTGCTGTGATTGGCACCACTCGGCGCCTGGTCGGGAAATGTCATGCCCCTTATCATAGCCGCCTGTGAGCTTCAGTGTAAATATTGCGTCAATATCAAATCAATTTGAGCGTGATTTAAACCTGGATGATTGTAACCGCTCTAAGTTCGTCTTGCCTTGGGAAAGCTAGCGTGTCTCTGACACAGTGATAACACCCGTTGCCTTCTCTAGTGCAGCTCAACCAGGTCTCGTCCCATTCGTTGATATTTGCGATATCACAAATCCCGGAAAATATGCGTTGTAGTCCAAACAAGTCGTTCGTTGTAGTTTTTGAAAAGTGATTTCTGTTAAATAAAATAGCTCCTTTTGAAGTGAACTTTGGGCTAACTAAAGTTTAAAAAGTGAAAAAGCATAATAGGATCCCTTTAAACCATGGCAGAAACAATAAAACTGAATTGTGAGATGTAAACTCAGAATTCAGAGCAAAAAAACAAACAAAGACAAAACATCAAACCTGTGAGATGTAAACTCAGAAGTCAGAATTGTGAGATGAAAAGTCACAATGAACTTAGTTCAGAAAAAAAAAAAAAAAAAAAACCTCAAAATTCAGGGGGAAAAAAGTTCAAAATTGTGAGATAAAAACTCACAATTTTTTATTCCTTGGCAGAAAAAAACCCAGATTTGATGTAAACTCAGAATTCAGAGAAAAAAGTCAGAACTGCACGATATTAACTCACAATAGCAAGAAAAAAACAAGCTTCCATAGGTTCTTTACAGTGGAAAAAGTAAAGAACCTTGTTTATTTAATTTTTTTAATTAACATCCTCTTCACACTAAGAAATGGTTCTTGTATGAAGTGTTCACTGAAAGGGTTTCTGGGAAACCCCAAATAGTTCTTCTGTGGCCCTGCTGCAAACAAATCCCCCTTTTGGAGGCTTTATTTTTAAGAGTGACAATCATCAGTGGCACATGAAGGGAGCGCAGACTGTACCCAGCAAAGTGAAGTTGCTTTCGATGAAGTTTGCGGTTTCCATGAGACGCTCCTCTTTCTCATCCATGGCTGACAGCGCCTCCTGTCTGACAGCAGACCAGGCCCTGAACTCCTGCTCACTGATGACCTTCAGAGAAAAACACACAGCTTTCCATCAGCACCACTGCTCAACACATTTAGTCTTACTACAACGATCTCTACAGAACATCTACCTTTTTGGCAAAGCACAGCGTCCGTAATCCATTCCTGGCATACATGTCAAGGTCTTTTTGGGTTTTTACAGCAATTTGCTTCTCCTCACTATCCACTTGTGTCATATCTGTGAAAAACAAATGACACACACACATTCAAATCTGCCACAGTGACTATATGTGACCCTGGACCACAAAACCAGTCATAATTGAGTTGTATGCATCATCTGAAAGCTGAATAAATAATCACAACTGTTTTCAACATTGATAATAATCAGAAATGTTTCTTGAGCAGCAAATCAGCATATTATACTGATTTCTGAAGATCATGTGACACTGAAGACTGGAGTAATGATGCTGAAAATACAGCTTTGATCACAGACATAAATTACATTTTAACAGATATTCACATAGAAAACAGCTGTTTTCCATTTTAATAATATTTCACAATATTACTGTATTTTTGATCAAATAAACGCAGCCTTACTGAGCCCAAAGCTTTGAATGGTGTACGCTGCTTCATGTTTTTGATCCTTCATGCTCACCTGAAAACACATTCCCCAGTCTCTCCATGACGGCTGAATCAGCTCCTTTCGTGTACATGGTGATTTCTTTAGTGTGTGGATGTCGCACTATGATGGACATCCTCCTCCTCGTGGAGTCGAAGGTCAGGATGTCCAACACCTCAAACTTCAGCAGCGCTTCATTGGGCAGCTTGACAGTCACATAATGAGGAGTGCGCTCCACCATGCTGAACCCATAAGCCTTTGCAGCGTGTATGAGAGCGGCCTCATCTGGGCTGTGGGCCTCGTAACACACCTCCTCTGACCCAGACGGACTGCTTTTAACCTTGCGTTCACTCGAAATCCCCTTCTGCCCCGTGGCGTCTGAGACATCGGAGCTGTGAAACCCGTCGGACTCGTTTTCATCCGTGGAGAAAGGATCTGCGAGTGTCTCCCCGCCTCTCTTGAAGAACTTCATGGAGGTGAAAACTTTTCCCAGAGCACACTTTCTGAACCACTGCTGCATGTTATGAAATGAACCTCCTGAGTATGAGGAGTTACGGCGCCCTTTGACCTGGAAAAGTGCAAGAATTCATTGCTTGACAGATGCTGTACAGAATGATAGAATACTGCATTATTACACCAGTATTACTGCTTCATTACTGCACTATTGCATTTTTTTTAAAGGCATTTGAAACCTTGCATGCCAATTTAGCTCGTAGAGTTCACTTATGTCCAAAATGAATTATCAAGTCTGTTTAATAAAGTCTTAATTTTGACAGTCTGTTCAAATGATGAATCAAGAACGAAGTAAAAAAAAACATTACTTCACAAGTGCATTGCATTGTAGGATAATGTATCCAGCACAATGGGATCTGTTGTGTACACTCTTCTCTACACTATTTGACAAATACAGTAGGCATTCTGTGCAAACTGGCAATTTCCATTTTGTGCTCAGTATGCATGCTACAGAAATAGTATGCATGCTTTTTGAACACAGCCTAAGTCTTTCTTAACATTGCATGTGAAATTCACATGCAATTAAAAAAAATATATATATTATTTTATTCAGC
This sequence comes from Sinocyclocheilus grahami, assembly GCF_001515645.1. Lineage (NCBI taxonomy): Eukaryota > Metazoa > Chordata > Actinopteri > Cypriniformes > Cyprinidae > Sinocyclocheilus > Sinocyclocheilus grahami. The sequence goes on from NW_015505871.1 coordinate 766,969, forward strand.
ACGGATGCATCAAATCGATCAAACTGACAGTAAAGACATTTATAATTTTACAGAACACTTCTATTTCAAATAAATGCTGTTCTTTTGAACTTCATATTCATCAATTATCCTTAAAAATGTATCATGATAATAACTGATAAATATGAAGAAGAATAAACGTTTCTTGAGCAGCAAAATCAGCATATCAGAATGATTTCTGAAGATCATGTGACACTGAAGACTGGAGGAATGATGCTGAAAATGTAATTACATTTATTAAAAATGCAAATGTTACTTTAAATTAGAATATTTCACAATATTTCTGTTTTTACTGTAATTTTAATCAAATACACAATCTTGGCGAGCAAAAATCATTTTGACCTCAAACTTTTGAACGGTAGTGTACATATTGGTTATTTGTAATATCACAAATAGTCTACTCTCTGTAGAGATAAAGGTAGATGTTGTATTTAAATACTGAGCCCAAAGCTTTGAATGGTGTACGCTGCTTCATGTTTTTGATCCTTCATGCTCACCTGAAAACACATTCCCCAGTCTCTCCATGACGGCTGAATCAGCTCCTTTCGTGTACATGGTGATTTCTTTAGTGTGTGGATGTCGCACTATGATGGACATCCTCCTCCTCGTGGAGTCGAAGGTCAGGATGTCCAACACCTCAAACTTCAGCAGCGCTTCATTGGGCAGCTTGACAGTCACATAATGAGGAGTGCGCTCCACCATGCTGAACCCATAAGCCTTTGCAGCGTGTATGAGAGCGGCCTCATCTGGGCTGTGGGCCTCGTAACACACCTCCTCTGACCCAGACGGACTGCTTTTAACCTTGCGTTCACTCGAAATCCCCTTCTGCCCCGTGGCGTCTGAGACATCGGAGCTGTGAAACCCGTCGGACTCGTCTTCATCCGTGGAGAAAGGATCTGCGAGTGTCTCCCCGCCTCTCTTGAAGAACTTCATGGAGGTGAAAACTTTTCCCAGAGCACACTTTCTGAACCACTGCTGCATGTTATGAAATGAACCTCCTGAGTATGAGGAGTTACGGCGCCCTTTGACCTGGAAAAGTGCAAGAATTCATTGCTTGACAGATGCTGTACAGAATGATAGAATACTGCATTATTACACCAGTATTACTGCTTCATTACTGCACTATTGCATTTTTTTTAAAGGCATTTGAAACCTTGCATGCCAATTTAGCTCGTAGAGTTCACTTATGTCCAAAATGAATTATCAAGTCTGTTTAATAAAGTCTTAATTTTGACAGTCTGTTCAAATGATGAATCAAGAACGAAGTAAAAAAAAACATTACTTCACAAGTGCATTGCATTGTAGGATAATGTATCCAGCACAATGGGATCTGTTGTGTACACTCTTCTCTACACTATTTGACAAATACAGTAGGCATTCTGTGCAAACTGGCAATTTCCATTTTGTGCTCAGTATGCATGCTACAGAAATAGTATGCATGCTTTTTGAACACAGCCTAAGTCTTTCTTAACATTGCATGTGAAATTCACATGCAATTAAAAAAAATATATATATTATTTTATTCAGCACGGATGCATCAAATCGATCAAACTGACAGTAAAGACATTTATAATTTTACAGAACACTTCTATTTCAAATAAATGCTGTTCTTTTGAACTTCATATTCATCAATTATCCTTAAAAATGTATCATGATAATAACTGATAAATATGAAGAAGAATAAACGTTTCTTGAGCAGCAAAATCAGCATATCAGAATGATTTCTGAAGATCATGTGACACTGAAGACTGGAGGAATGATGCTGAAAATGTAATTAAATTTATGAAAAATGCAAATGTTACTTTAAATTAGAATATTTCACAATATTTCTGTTTTTACTGTAATTTTAATCAAATACACAATCTTGGCGAGCAAAAATCGTTCTGAGTCTGACCCCAAACTTTTGAACGGTAGTGTACATATTGGTTATTTGTAATATCACAAATAGTCTACTCTCTGTAGAGATAAAGGTAGATGTTGTATTTAAAAGCATTATATATATATATATTTTTTTTTTGTTTGTTTGTTTTTTACTATGTATAATTGGTAAAAACCCAATTCTGAAATGAATCATTTAAATCAGATTTTCTTTTATAACTGTGTGCTCGGTTAATTATGATAAACCTGAAATCCTGCAAATATTGAAACAGAGCCCATGTTCCTTCATAACGCTTTAAAAGACACTAATAATGGAGTTCTTCAGGTGCTGTGAATCCGCATACATTGTGACTGCCTCTTAAGTTGTGATGGACCCAGGGTGATACAATCATGCTCCATTGGTAATCAGCTTAATTAATGTTGACCCGATGTCTTTGAACGTCTCAGTGCTACAGGTCTGAGGCCAAATATAATTCCTACCCTGGACAAAGTGCTTCGCTCGGGGTCCTCAAGTGCAATTTGGGAAATTAGCGCTGACCAGCAGTGAAGGATCCTCAGCTACGCTAAACTTCTCTCTCAGACTCGACTCATTACGGATGTGTGGTTGACTGACATGTGACTGATGAAAAATCTAATTGCCTGCACCAAGTAAGTGCTTGCTTGAGAATTAAAATGCAGTAATTATAAAACGAAGCACTAGCCAAAGAAGAATTAGTCATGCAGGGGCAGCAATAAAATATCTCAGGGCAACGAGACTGCGGCCACAGGTACTCAGTGTGCAAGAGGCGTAGCTTACATGGCGGGCTATTATTGTTAATGTTTAGACAGTTTTTGTGCTGTGTATCAGAGCGCTGAGCACGTCCCCAACCCTCTCGGCTCCAGCAAGGTCAGCGTTCGCTCTCACCCTCTGTCTTTGGGCCGTCACTGAGGAAACCAGCACTGTGTTGCAGATGGCCAAAGCCAGAAAAAAGTCCAGGTAGGGCCCGGTCTGGATGCTCGCCATCTGACGGTCCACCTCCAGCATCAGCTTCCTGTCTGGAACCACCACTGTTTCCTGTTTGAGGAAATACGGCTGCGATTACATCATGCACAACAAGACCATGCAGTCTGTTTCCATAGACGGAAAATGACACGACATCGTACGACAACAAAAAGCGCGACTTCATGGGAAGAGGCAGTGGGACGCGAGGCGATCTGTACAGTATCAGTAGCCCATGTTTAATGCACCCCGGCGGCCCCATATGTCAACAGATCGAAACCCAGCAGATCAGAGCCAGCATCGCTGTGCTCATAACTGACACCAAACTGCTCGGCCATCTGCGGGGCAGACCGTGAGAATGCAGGAGAATGGGTCAGAAATCAATGACACATTTCGGCTTTATTCAAATTATTTAATATGCTGTCATTTGCAATAATTGATTATTTTATTGGTTGGGCATCTGAGAGCTTCTCTCTTATCTGCTGAATTATTTTCTTATTTTCCGTTACAAATATCTAAACATTCTTAAATCAAGATATTATCTGAAAAATTTATAAATTTTGTTAGTTTCTGCTTAAAACAAGAACAAATATCGGCTAATGGGGTAAGAAAAATAAACTTAATTCAAAGGGAAAACAAAGGGTATTTTTCTTACCCCATTGGCAGATATGTTTTCTTGTTTTAATAATAAAAAATAAAAAAAAGACTTAAACGAAAAGTTCACCCAAAAATGAAAGTTTTTCATGTTTTTCCAAACTTGTACCTTTTTTATTCTGTTAAACACAAAAGAAGATATTTTGAAGTATGTTGGTCACCAAACAGCTGGCGGTAGACGTTGACTTCCATAGTATGGAAACAAAAATATTATGGAAGTCAATGGCTACCGTCAACTGTTTGGTGACCCACAATCTTCAAAATATCTTCTTTTGTATTAAACAGAAGAGAGAAAAACTTGAAAAACTTTCATTTTTGGGTGAACTATCCCTTTAAACATGACTGTGGCCGTATTTTATTATATTGGTTAATGCACGTATTCAAGCATTGCATTAAATGTCCACTGTACCAGGTGTGCTACTGAGCAAGTTTACTAAATTAGAAAAGTCATGTATACACTGGTTACAGTATGTTCTGCAAACATCAAAATGTATTTGTTTACAAATCATGCACTATGGTAAAAGTGCTGAGGGCATAACACTATTGTGCAAGGAACTGTGTAAAAATAAGTCTTTATTAATCGATAATCGGCCCTGTAATCATAATTTGTGTGAACAGAAATTAAAGCTGTTTTACTGTTTAGTGTTCATTTCAGCTGGATACTGCATTGTATGTATAGGTATGCTTTTGGAGTTTGCAAAAATGTAGGTAGAGTCACATACTTACAATAAGCCTGAAAGAGACATTTCTTTTAAAACAAATCATCCTGGATTCCCAACCTTCACCCCGAAAACACTTTGATCTATGTTCTCACCAGAGGACTGCTGAAGGCCATGTCACTTTGGGCTCCTGCTTCCACTTTTGATCTGCGCCGATTGGCAGCTGTGACTTGAGTGTTGGCGTGATTTTTGTCTCCTGCGTGGACGTCCTGTAATTCTTCCAGAGGGAAGAGCGGAGGAAGCTTTGTCTGTTGGTAGATAGTGACCTCCTCCTCTTCATTTGCTCCACTGAGGACCGCCAAACGAGCAGCTGAGGAGCGCCAAAAATAACAGCCACCCTTATTAATGCTTAAACTAATTATACCAATTTACAGCAAATTAAAGTAAACATTTAACAAAAAAAGTAAAAAACTAAATAAAGGAATAAAAAAATAATACATTTGAAAAACTTTTTTAAAATGTAACATTTTAATTAAAAAAAACATTTAAATAAAAATTTTCAAAAATTGTTACATTTTTGCTTTATAAAAGCAAAATTGTAATAAAACAAAATAGAAGAGATAAATATTGTGGAACAAATTAAAAATATTTAAAAGTAGGGCTGCCCCCTAATAGTCGACTAACCTTTAGTTAAGAAGAGGCTTGATCGACCAAAATGTTATTAACGGCTGGATTTTGTGGTAATACAGTATATCCAAACGCTCGCCTATCATTCATCGACATCAAATATGGCTTATCATCTGAAATATGTAAGTATTAGCATGGCCACTCAATCTAATGTTAACCTAGAAAAATGTGTGCTATTCAAGTATCTGAACAGTAGCGCGCTCACAGTGTGACAGATGGATGCGCTCACTTGCTCTTAAAATACTCCGTCACTTTGGTCTTACAGATAAGAGAAATACATCTTTAGAATCTGTAAAGCCTCAACGTTTATTTGTGTGCACTCACTATAACAACAAAACGTTGCGCTTTTGTAAAATAATGAAGGCAAACAGGATGGGCTTTCTGCCGTCTCGGTCTCTGTGAACTTGAGCACGAAACTCCGTGTATACTTGCCTTACAGACATGAAAAATATATCTATAGAGAGGGAAATGTCTACTTTCAAATGAAACTATTCAAATCTGAATATATATATATATATAGATATATATTCTCAGATTATGTAATCTGTATGAAACTTGCATGCAGGTGCATCCACTGTGGACATGACGAGTCAGTGTCGCCAAATTAATCTCTTAAACCGAAAACACCAGTTTATCAATAGATTATTAAAATGTTAATGCAGTTTAATCATACTGTTTTTCCCTGACACATTCTTCATCATTACTTCTGCCTGTGAGCTGTGGCAAGCTTTATGCGTGTGCTTGAGCGCTTATTAGGCTATGTAGGCAATTAAAGTCTCATTAGCATGATTTAAATGGTTTATTAATAAACGTACGATTAGTCGACTAATACTTAAAATGAACGACTACTAGTCGACCAGAAAAATCTTTAGTTGAGGGCAGCCCTATTTAAAAGCTTATATTATAGTAATCAGCACAGAGACAAACTCTCCAACCACACCGTTCTCCTCATGACAGTATTCAGTCCCTATGATGGAGCAGCGCCTGAACACCATCTTGTTTTCTGTGAGCGTCCCTGTCTTATCCGAGAAGACGTATTGGATCTGTCCCAAGTCCTCCGTGATGTTCAAAGCACGACACTGGACCCGACTGTCCAGCTCCTCGTCATACAGTTCCACATCCTGAGTGATGAAGAAGATCTGCCACATCTTCACCAGCTCAATGGACACGTACAGTGAAACAGGGATCATCACCTGGAGAGAAAGTCCTGGAAAAATTAGTGTTAGGAGCCAGATAAACATCTGCAATCTCAGCCTCTGGCTCTTTCAATGAACATGGTGCAATATAAAGCTAGGCATGAAAGTGCACTATCCAAACTTAAATTGTTGTAATTTATTAAGACTTTGGAATACAGACCTAAGGTTGGTCTCTTTTTAAAGAAGAAAGTCAGTAGATTATTGCAAAAGTATTTTAAAAAATGGATAAAAAAAAATGAAAGTAATGTACTGAAATGTACTGTAAATAAAATGCACTATATTAATTTTATTTTATTTTATTTATTATAAATATTTTACATAACAGGTTTTACTCTAAAATTGGTATAAAATTAAAGCCTTATGTCTAAACAAGTTATGTTCCAAATTTGAAGTTGATATGAAAAAAATTGAGATTCCTGTGAGAGTTTATTTAGGGCATCATACCACAAACAGCCACCGGGTGCCATCCAAACTCCATAAAACATTTGTAACGCATTTTTCTGTCACATATGTCTAGATTTCTCTGTCAATATTACTTCGATCTCAAATTAACCAGCAAATATGGAATCCTGAGACTCAGACATTTCCAATGATATGTTTTTTGTCAAGATTATAAAAAGGTTTGATTCTAAAAGACCATAATGCATTTTGTAATATGACACTTGACACCGCCCGCTAAGGGGGAGGAGACTGCCAAAAGATTTTAAAGTATAATTTCTATGGTAACGCAATGTCTGATTTCTAAATAGTCTATCTTGGGCTTCTAAGCTTTCAAATGATATATACTTCATGATGATTACAAAAAGATTTGATAGAGAAAAAGGACAACAACAAAAAAGAGCGCCAAGCATCCCACAGGTGGGACGGTGTCAGTTAAGGGGCTTTTAACTAAGGATTTTTTTGTTATCAACAAACGGGTGAAAAGAGGTGCTTAACCTTCAGGAAAGGTGAAACTAAATATTAGAATATTATTTCACCTCAGAAGGTGAAACTAAATATTATAAGCAATTTTATTTTAGATTTATTTCATATTTAAATTTTAAAATTTTGGACATCTAGATACAGTTTAAAATCATAAATGTAAATAAATAAATACGTCAGTGTTGCAAACTTAGATAAATTAAGATGTTACTTAGTCAGGGCCAGCTAGTTTAGGACCAAAATATTGGTTTGTAGTAACTGATCATCCTACATTTCCATAAATTAAAGAAAAAAATTAGTCTGATCATTGTGTTTTATAGTAATTTGAGCGTCACTATATACAATTTGTTTGAAAATTGAAAAAAACGCAATGCAGCAGAAATGGTCCAATGTTACCAAGGTGTGAAATGTTTAAGAAATTTATTTTTTATTTATTTTTTTTTTGTAATGAGCAAAAACCATGTGCTAGCATGGTCTTCTGCAAAAACATGGGACGTTTTATATAAATAAATAAACATAAATAGATGCTTTACATTTGATAAAAAAAACTGAAGTTTTACTACAGCAACCTGAATATCACAATTCTGATATTGTTATATGAATTTTGTCGTTTGATACAGTAACAATGCTCAAGGTCTCTGAAGTGCAACAGTCCAAAATCAACATTTTAAAGAGATAGTTCACCCAAAAATGTAAAAGTTATCATCATTTACTCACCCTCAATTGTTACAAACCTGTATGAATTTCATTCTTCTGCTGAACACAGAAGAAGATATGGTTAGTAACCAAACAGCTGCTGGTACCCATTGACTTCCACAGTACGGAAAAAAAGTGCTATGGAAGTCAATGGCTACCAGTAACTGTTTTTATTACCTACATTCTTTAAAATATCTTCTTTTGTTCAACAACTTGAGGGTTAGTAAATGATGACAACATTTTCATTTTTGGCTGAGCTATCCCTTTAGGCTAAATGGGGGTGAAGAAATTAAGTTTAAAACTAGTTAGTTTTGATGAAACACAGCCATTACTGTCACTTAAACGTACTTAACATATGTGACCCTGGACCACAAAACCAGTCAGAAGGGTCAATTTTTTTAAAATTGAGATTTATACATTTATACATTATACAACTTACTGAATAAATAAGCTTTACATTGATGTATGGTTTGTTAGGATAGGACAATATTTGGCTGAGATACAACTATTTGAAAATCTGGAATCTGAGGGTGCAAAAAAATCTAAATATTGAGAAAATCATCTTTAAAGTTGTCCAAATGAAGTTCTTAGCAATGCATATTACTAATCAAACATTAAGTTTTGAGTTATTTACGGTAAGAAATTTACAAAATATCTTCATGTAACATGATCTTTACTTAATGTCCTAATGATTTTTGGCATAAAAGAAAAATCTATAATTTTCACTCATACAATGTTTTTTTGGCTGTTGCTACAAATATACCCCAGCGACTCAACACTGCTTTTGTGCTGCAGGGTCACATATGCCGTGTGAGTGACTGATTGTGTACCTGTAGTAAGATGATCATGGTGAAGAACATGTAAAATCCTGCTAGGACTGAAGGAGTATAATTGCCATTACTTTCAGGGACGATGTATGAGGGCTTGCTGGTAAACGTTTCCAACCAGATCGCATGGCCTGTGAGAAAGAGACATTTACATTCATTAATGACATTGCTTTTGACAGTACTGTATTTCAATGCAGATATTCCAATGAAGCATCACTGAGCTTGAACCATAGAGAAAGAGAGAGAGAGCTTAATCATTGCTTTCATGAGACACTGGCGTGTGAGTGAGCTATTCTGGATGTCTGTAGTGTCCTTCTTAGGCTCACGCCTTACAGAAGGAAAAGAGAGTGAGGATTGCGTGAGGTCGTAACAACACTTTATTCTTTATCTCAAGGACAGACACAGACCCAGTTCAGAATCCAAGCATCATTTTGTAGCTTGTATGTTAAAGTAATGTACTTTGTGCTCAGCGTGTAGTGCGTCTTGAATTATCGAGAGGCTTGTTCCCTGTACTGTACCCAGGGCTCCGATGAGACACATGAAAAATAGAAGAACCACGCAGAAGAGCACATCCGTATTCATCTTCCTCTCGATCTTGCTGCGTTTGTACCTGGGCCCACTGTTGTTTAACATGGATTTGGTTTCGTGTCCTGCAATGAATAAATCATGGTGTTAAAACAAGAACATTTGTAAAATAGCAACGGCCATTTATAAGCCATGCCATGTGTATAATTTATCAGAAGAGAAACAGTGGGCTACAGAAAACTTCAGCTGCCATCTGTGTGCAATATAATGCGCCTATTATATGTTCGCGTTACAGACAGCTTCATTGATTATAATAGGAGAGCGTTCTAGTTTGTTGCGTCGCTGCCGGTGTAAATGGGATGTTAAAGACTTAAGAAACAGAGTTTAGCAGTATAGCATGGGCTTATTGCGCTATTAGACGTTACAGTCACAGTATATTAGGCTTTATTGTTACAAATGAGAATCAGGGATGATGAATGAAAATGTGCATTATGACTTATAAAAACAAAACAGTTTGCAGATGAGATATGGGAAAACTAAAGAAAAAAACGAGAAAGTAATTTAGTAAGTAAAACAATAAATATAAAGTTTTTTTGATGTTTTCGAAAGACAACCAAGGCTGCATGCATTGATCGATTGATTAAACATCTGTTAACTTTCTGATCTAAAATACAGTAAAAGCAGCAATATTGTGAAAAATTATTACAGTTTAAAGTAGCTGCTTTCTGTTTTAATATACTTTAAAATATAATTTATTCCTGTGACGTAAAGCTGAATTTTCAGCATCATTACTCCAGTTTTCAGTGTCACACGATTCTTCAGAAATCATTATAATATTAATATTTTTGTGGAAACTGTGATACGTTTTTTCAGGATTCTTTGATAAATAGAAGGTTCAAAGCAGAATTTATTTGAACTAGAAATCTTGTGCAAAATTATAAATGTCTTTGCTATCTTCTTAGAGTTTGCTGATAACAGTATTTACATTTTTGAGTGAACTTTCTCTTTAAGGTATTAATATGCATCCTTCGGGGTTAAAAAAGGTACAAACTCGACCCTCTAACACTAGAACTCTCTATTCTATTTCTATTCTATCTACTTTTGTTTTCTTGTTATTTGTTAAAACACTTGACGCTGTAACACTAGAACTCTCTATTCTATTTCTATTCTATCTACTTTTGTTTTCTTGTTATTTGTTAAAACACTTGATGCTCTAACAATAGCACTCTCTTTTCTATTTCTATTCTATCTATTTTTGTTTTCTTGTTATTTGTTAAAAACTTGATGCTCTAATAATAGCACTCTCTTTTCTATTTCTATTCTATCTACTTTTGTTTTCTTGTTATTTGTTAAAAAACTTCACCCTCTAACACTAGAACTTTCTATTCTATTTATATTCTATCTACTTTTGTTTTCTTGTTATTTGTTAAAAAACTTCACCCTCTAACACTAGAACTTTCTATTCTATTTATATTCTATCTACTTTTGTTTTCTTGTTATTTGTTAAAAAACTTCACCCTCTAACACTAGAACTTTCTATTCTATTTATATTCTATCTACTTTTGTTTTCTTGTTATTTGTTAAAAAACTTGACCCTCTAACACTAGCACTCTCTTTTCTATTTTTATTCTATCTCCTTGTTTTCTTTTTAATTATTATAATAATATAAATAATAATAATAACTTGACTCTCTAAAACTAGCACTATATCTATTTTATCTCCTTTTTATTTGTTTAAAAAATAATGTGTACTTGCTACGTGAACTGCGCTAGGCTAACCCGAGACTTGTCACAGCACTTCCATATTATTGCTATTTTGTTGGTTTTGATTGCTTTTATTGTCCTCATTTGTAAGTCGCTTTGGATAAAAGCATCTGCTAAATGATTAAATGCAAATGTAAATGTAGTGTATTTTAGTGTATCCCATGTGAGCACACAGTACTGTGAAGTGTAATGCTTAATGTGGTGATGAAATGTACCTGCGTACACCACTATTCCAGCTGCATCATCAGTATTTCTCACCGTGCAGCCCCGCAACAGAAGACTATCGATGCCGAAGCCCGTTCTCCTCTTATCAGGCCTCTCCCTGTGACATCAAACACAGCATCTTCCTTAGTCACCCAGACTAATTACCTCTGTGTGTGCCACGTGAGGAGCGGGCCCGTCTTTGAATGGAGGAGCAGGATAAGAGCTTTATAATGCTTGGGAACATCAGAATCATCTCTCAGCATGATAACCCAGTTAATATGGCTGCAACGGGACAAAAAAAGGGGCCAAATCTGTTTTCCAGCCTAATTCATGCCCTGGATGTGTGGGGAAACTTTGTAATGGAGATTTAAAGGAAAAGTTCATCCACAAATGAAAATGTGCTGAATATTTATTCACCCTCAGGCCATCTGAGATGTAGGTGAGTTTGCTTCTTCATCAGGTTTGGAGAAATGTAGCATTGCATCAGTGTCTCAGCAATGGATGCTCTGCAGTGAATGGGTGCCGTCAGAATGAGAGTCCAAACAGCTGATAAAAACATCACAATAATCCACACCACTCCAGTCCATCAGTTAATATCTGGAGAAGACAAAAGCTGAAACAACATCCATCATTAAGATGTTTTTAACTTTAAAAAGTTGCTCCTGGCCAAAATATGTGTCCATAATCCATAATAACGCTTCCTCCAGCGAAAAAGTCCATCTCCTGTTGTCTCTCACATCAAAATCCAGCCACATATTTGTTTAGAGCTGTTTTGGCTTGTAAACGGTGCTTGATCTGTGCAGATTTCTCTCCTGATTCAGACCAGACCACCTTTTCACGAATGCAAGTTTTATTAAGGTTAATGGACTCATATTTTAGTAACGGTTTTAAGTTAAACGGTAGTTCACCCAAAAATGAAAATGCTGTCATCATTTAAGTTTTTCCAAACCTGTATGAGTTTCTTTCTTTTGTTGAACACAAAAGAAGATGTTTTGAAGAATGTTTGTAACCAAAGAGTTGATGGTAGCCATTGACTTCCACGGTATTTTTTTCCATATTAAGTCAATGGGTACCAGCAACTATTTAGTTACCAACATTCTTTAAAATATATATTTTTGTGTGTGTGTGTGTGCATGTTTATGTGGTTTATGAGGACACAAATTTGTATAATAACATGGGTATAACATAGGTATTACAACGAGAAGGTGATTTATGAGGACATTTTCAGTGTCCCCGTAATTCAAAAGGCTTATAAATAATTCAGAATGAGTTTTTTTGAAAATCTAAAAATGCAGAAATTTTCCTGTGAGGGGTAGGTTTAGGGGTAGGGTTGGTGTAGGGCAATATATTTTTGTTATATATTACTGATTTGTCAATAGAAAAATGTAATAAAAGAATAATTTAAATAATTTTATAAATAGAATAATTTCTAAATCTATTGTATGTTGTAAAATAAAATATAATGTATACATTTGCATATATACAGTCTTAAAGGGATAGTTCACCCAAAAATTTAAATTTTGGCATCATTTACTCACCCTCATGACTACCATTGACTTCCATTCTTTGTATTTTTTTTTTCATACTATGGAAGTCAATGGCTACCAGCAACAGTTTGGTTACCAACATTCTTCAAAATATCTTTTGTGTGTGTGTGTGTGTGTGTGTTCAACAGAAGAAAAATACTCATACAGGTTTGGAACGACATGAGTAAACGAATCAAAGAATAATTTTGATTTTTGGGCGAACTGTCTTCGGATTTGTTTCTTACAAACACAACTTTTTACTTCCCATGATGTAAACTGATGGACTGGAGTGGTGTGGATTATTGTGATGTTTTTATCAGCTGTTTGGACTCTCATTCTGACGGCACCCATTCACTGCAGAGGATCCGATACATTATCAGCAGATTTTCTTTTTTTTTTTGGTGAACTATTTCCTTTAACCCTGATGCTGGTCCTCTACTCAAACCCATTTGTACCATTCAGGAAGATGTTACATCCATGACCTTTGAGCCTTACCCATTATATCAGATGAATGTCCTCTTTATATGTGTTTTTGTATTATTTATAACAATATAAACTCAACATGGCTGTTGAAAGTGCTCATGCATCAACCTCTGAAATATTTACCATTACTTTCTGTTGCAGTGGACAGATTGTTCCTCTCACGAGAAAACTGGTAATAGTTATATACTAGTTTTTAAGTAAAGAAGAAGCATTAACATGTTTTCCTTTGCGACGCAACAGAGGGTTTAAGCAGTTTGCCTGGTTAGCGAATGACAAAATGTGAAGGCCAAACAAATGCTGTTCATTGGTGCGGATCTGACAAAAGAGGCAGTCATGATGATGGAGTCGTGATGCAGTTAATTGTGCATGAAATTGAATGATTTGAGTGAAATTGATTTTAGATACTCACACATAACCTTTGAACAGGTTGAGGTTGTTGTTGGGGTTTTCACACACTACAGAACTGTCAAATGTTTGAGGTTGAAGTGGTTCACCCTGAAAGAGAAAAACATGAGAGGATGTTTTTTCCTCCTTCTGTATCCTCATTTTTCAAATTCTATGGTAATTTGAATGGACTAAGGAGCATTGTCTAGCAAGTACTGCTGTTGACAGTGAAACTACACGTGGCAAACTGAGCAGTCGCCAACACATGCGCAGCAAAAACATCAACAAGTCTGTCCTGTACGTGCTTTGTGTGTCACTCAGAATTGTATGACAGGTATGCAATTGTTTGGGAGTTGTTAGGTATCTGTTACACAATCAAAGAGTTATGCTTTATGAACTCTGTGAATCAGTAGAGCTGTATAAACAAACATCTGTCAAAAATGAAGGTATGACAACATTAAAAGGTGGTGATTTAAAAAATAAATAAATACATAAAAACAAATTATATACACTATACTGCTCAGTAATTATTTTTATTAATATCTTTTTTCAACGTTACTCTATACAGGATTCATTCAACTGATCGTAAGTGTCAGTAAATACATTTATAATGTTACAAAATAGTTCTATTTCAAATAAACGCTGTTCTTTTGAACTTTCTTGCATCAAAGAATTATGAAAAATCACGGTTTTGGCCAAAAATATCAAACAGCACAACTGTTCTCAACATTGATAATAATCAGAAATGTTTCTGAATGAGTGTTTTTACTGTATTTTTGATCAAATAAATGCAGCCTCGGTGAACATAAGAGGCTTTCAAAAATATAAAAAAATTAAATAAAAATCGCACTGACCCTAAACATTTGGTAGTGCATATTAAACAAATTATTCAATATATAATTTTTTGACAGAGGCAGATATGTCACACACAGTAAACTTAAACTATACATAAACTATTTTTCATAATTTAATGTTCCAGCATTGATAGAAGAAAAACATTATTGCTCAGAAGATACTCATTCATAGCTCAAGAGACTTCATGTTTTGACATACTGTAAGATTACACATATAATTAATGTTGATATATAACTGAGAATTTGGTCTTTGGAAAATTCAACCGAAATCAAGTTCGTATTGAAATCTCTTTTGATTTCCACACAAACACTTCTCTTAAAAATGATTTTTGATTGATTACTTTAATCTTGGCAAATATTTGATATCCGTAGCACAACGTGAGATATTTTTTAGATTATTGGGATCATTTTGAGAAGAAACATTTGAGAAGATCTTATATGTGACCCTGCAGCACAAGAGCAGTGTTAAGTCGCTGGGGTATATTTGTAGCAATAGCCAACAATACATTGTATGGGTCAAAATTATCGATTTTTCTTTTATGCCAAAAATCATTAGGATATTAAGTAAAGATCATGTTCCATGAAGATATTTTGTACATTTCCTACTGTAAATATATCAAAACTTAATGTTTGATTAGTAATATGCATTGCTAAGAACTTCATCTGAACAACTTTAAAGATGATTTTCTCAATATTTAGATTTTTTTGCACCCTCAGATTCCAGATTTTCAAATAGTTGTATCTCAGCCAGATATTGTCCTCTCCTAACAAACCACACATCAATGGAGAGCTATTTATTCAGCTTTCAGATGCAAATCTTAAAAAAAAAATTGACCCTTATGACTGGTTTTGTAGTCCAGAGTCACATTCGTGGTTTTTCTCCACAATACTTTTTCTCTTCATTTTGAATATTAACAACACGTTTTTAATTTGCAAATGAACTATTTCTAAATAATATAACTCAATTAAAATTCTTAGAAAATACATAACATTAGATGTTTTTCTCCCTCAATAACTACTGTTTTTATTAATATTATCTGATTCTTGAAACTTCTTTTAGCTATATCAAATCTTAAAAAAAAATTTGACCCTTATGACTGGTTTTGAAGTCCAGAGTCACATTCGTGGTTTTTCTCCACAATACTTTTTCTCTTCATTTTGAATATTAACAACACGTTTTTAATTTGCAAATGAACTATTTCTAAATAATATAACTCAATTAAAATTCTTAGAAAATACATAACATTAGATGTTTTTCTCCCTCAATAACTACTGTTTTTATTAATATTATCTGATTCTTGAAACTTCTTTTAGCTATATCCGACACTCCCAGTGCACTCCCAGTTTTTGTTAACATTATATAGTTCTGTGAATATCTTATCATAATGGTATGCATATTTCACTCGATTTAATACTTTATCAATGACATTCATGAATATATCAGTGTGTGTCCTCACGTATACTATCACAGGTATTGTGTGATAGACTGCGCTCTTACCAGAGCAGAAAAGCCTGGCACCACCTTCCTCTGTTTGAGGCTGGTCTCTCCGTCCAGATTGGCTGTTTCCATGTGACACACTCCATCAGGGTCGGATGTGTGCAGGAGCAGGATGTCAGCTGGGATGATCTCGTTAGAGAGCACTCTCACAAAATCCCCCACGCGGACATCTTTCCATCTCCTCTCCATGAAACACATCTGCTTCCTGTGAGGAGACCAGAATTAATGCCTCATGCGGTCCTCTTTTGATGCATTGTGGGGTTTCGGTGTACATATAAATGCACAGACACACTTTTGAATGATTGCTAGCAGAGCTGGGTAAATTACTTACAAATTGTAGTCCATTACTGATTCCAAATTACATGACAAAAATTGTAACTTGTAACGTAATCCATTACATTACATTTTAGGTAATGTAATCAGACTACTTTTTGATTATTTTCAGATTACTTTTGACCTAACTCATTTATGACATTGATTTAAATACGATAATCTTGTACCAAATTGATATAAAAATAGAAAGTAACAACATGAAGTGCTTTAAACATTACATTACGTCAAGGTTTCCCAAACTGGGGTTTGTGAAGGAACTGCAGGGGGTTCGTGAATTGAATGAAACGCTAATAATTATATCATAGACATGTAAGATTCTAAAATGATCTATTTTAATAACAACAATCAAAATGAAAACTTATTGCGTGAATGTCAACAAAACTGGAAGACTTTCTGAACGTACATAAGCGTTAGGCTATATCAGAAATGAAAATTTAAAAGATGAAATTAAGGAGAATTAGTAAATTATGGACAATTTATTTTTATTTTTATTGTGTGAATAATATGTAATCATGTAATCAATAAAAAAAAGTATCTGCAGTCTGATTTTGACTATTTTAAAATATATTTATCATTTATAAATATAATTTTAGTAATATAGCCAAAGTACTTAATTTTTGGAATCGGATTATGTAATCCAGATTATATGTAATCCGCGACTGCCCAGCACTGCTTACTTGGTAAAACAAAAAGAAATCCAGGACACTCATCAAATGAGCATATATACAGTATGTGTATTATAGATGTGTTTGTGTGTGTGTGTGTGTGTGTGTGTGTGTGTGTGTGTGTGTGTGTGTGTGTGTGTGTGTGTGTGTGTGTGTGTGTGTGTGTGTAGCTTTCAGATGCAAATCTTAAAAAAAAAATTGACCCTTATGACTGGTTTTGTAGTCCAGAGTCACATTCGTGGTTTTTCTCCACAATACTTTTTCTCTTCATTTTGAATATTAACAACACGTTTTTAATTTGCAAATGAACTATTTCTAAATAATATAACTCAATTAAAATTCTTAGAAAATACATAACATTAGATGTTTTTCTCCCTCAATAACTACTGTTTTTATTAATATTATCTGATTCTTGAAACTTCTTTTAGCTATATCCGACACTCCCAGTGCACTCCCAGTTTTTGTTAACATTATATAGTTCTGTGAATATTATATCATAATGGTATGCATATTTCACTCGATTTAATACTTTATCAATGACATTCATGAATATATCAGTGTGTGTCCTCACGTGTCCAGTGTAAGATTAGACTTTAGCGCAGGTATTGTGTGATAGACTGCGCTCTTACCAGAGCAGAAAAGCCTGGCACCACCTTCCTCTGTTTGAGGCTGGTCTCTCCGTCCAGATTGGCTGTTTCCATGTGACACACTCCATCAGGGTCGGATGTGTGCAGGAGCAGGATGTCAGCTGGGATGATCTCGTTAGAGAGCACTCTCACAAAATCCCCCACGCGGACATCTTTCCATCTCCTCTCCATGAAACACATCTGCTTCCTGTGAGGAGACCAGAATTAATGCCTCATGCGGTCCTCTTTTGATGCATTGTGGGGTTTCGGTGTACATATAAATGCACAGACACACTTTTGAATGATTGCTAGCAGAGCTGGGTAAATTACTTACAAATTGTAGTCCATTACTGATTCCAAATTACATGACAAAAATTGTAACTTGTAACGTAATCCATTACATTACATTTTAGGTAATGTAATCAGACTACTTTTTGATTATTTTCAGATTACTTTTGACCTAACTCATTTATGACATTGATTTAAATACGATAATCTTGTACCAAATTGATATAAAAATAGAAAGTAACAACATGAAGTGCTTTAAACATTACATTACGTCAAGGTTTCCCAAACTGGGGTTTGTGAAGGAACTGCAGGGGGTTCGTGAATTGAATGAAACGCTAATAATTATATCATAGACATGTAAGATTCTAAAATGATCTATTTTAATAACAACAATCAAAATGAAAACTTATTGCGTGAATGTCAACAAAACTGGAAGACTTTCTGAACGTACATAAGCGTTAGGCTATATCAGAAATGAAAATTTAAAAGATGAAATTAAGGAGAATTAGTAAATTATGGACAATTTATTTTTATTTTTATTGTGTGAATAATATGTAATCATGTAATCAATAAAAAAAAGTATCTGCAGTCTGATTTTGACTATTTTAAAATATATTTATCATTTATAAATATAATTTTAGTAATATAGCCAAAGTACTTAATTTTTGGAATCGGATTATGTAATCCAGATTATATGTAATCCGCGACTGCCCAGCACTGCTTACTTGGTAAAACAAAAAGAAATCCAGGACACTCATCAAATGAGCATATATACAGTATGTGTATTATAGATGTGTTTGTGTGTGTGTGTGTGTGTGTGTGTGTGTGTGTGTGTGTGTGTGTGTGTGAGAGTGACAATTGGTCAAAATAACAAATGTTTTCATTGTTTGTGATTGAAAATCAGGGTAATTCCACCACATATTGATTTCTTGACTCTTCTTTATTAAAACATTGGTATTGTGTTGTCTAAAAAGGAATATAAACATATTTGTTATTTTGACCAATTGTCATTTCATGCTCTAAATGACTAAACATTTTCATTTAAAATTTGGAAGACATGTCATCAGTAGTTTACAGAATAAAACGAAAATTACGTTTTACTCAAAAACATAGCTGTAAATTGCAAATAAAAACGGAAAATTTTCAAGTGGTCTCTTAATTTTTTGCATATAGGCCTATATACACACACATATACAAACCCGATTCCAAAAAAGTTGGGACACTGTACAAATTGTGAATAAAAACAGAATGCAATGATGTGGAAGTTTCAAATTTCAATATTTTATTCAGAATACAACATAGATGACATATCAAATGTTTAAACTGAGAAAATGTATCATTTTAAGAGAAAAATATATATGTGTATATACTGTATATATATACAGCTATGGGGAAAAAAACACACACACACTATATATATATATAAACCTGATCTCCAGGTTTTTAACTATGCACCCCTGCTTAAAATGTCAATTTTGTGTCATGCTTATACAATAAAACTAGATGAGTTTGTATCTTCTGGCATGTCTCGACGTCAGCTGTCAGTGAAGAGCAAGCAGCTGAAGAATCCTGCAGTCACAATGTGAGCGTCAGGTATGCTGCTCTACACGCACAACTGGGTCGGGTGGCTCTTTACTTACTGACGGCTCTTCAGCAGCACGGTCACACCTCACACACAAGCCTGACGCACAACAGAGGAGCAATTAAAAACATAACTTCAGGGTGGAGCTCCCATGTTCTCGTAAAATAGCTGTGAAGGTACATGAAGTTGCATTTAATGTTTTGGCAAGCAAGGAAGTCAGGGGTGAATTGCACAAAAATATGCACAGGTCATGTGCATATGATTTTCTGAATTGTGACATTATTATTATTTTTTTTAATATAACCATTAAGGGTAACCCTTTACAATAAGGTTCCATTTGTTAACATTAGTTAACCACATTAGTTAACATAATCTAACAACAACAAAAATACTTCTAAAATATTTATTAATCTTAATTAATGGTAATTCCAACATTTACTAATACATTTTTAAAATCAAAAGTTGTATCTGTTAATATTCTTTAATGGACATGAGCTGATATGAATTAACAATAAACAGCTGTATTTTTAATAACTCGACAAAGATGAATAAATACTGTAACAAATGTATTGCTCATTATCAGTTAATGTTAGTTAACGTATTATTAACCAATGTTAACTAATGGAACCGTATTGTAAAGTGTTATGAATTAAGTACATATATATATATATATATATATATCATAAAAATAATATTTTTTCCACATTACAGTAATGAGATTTTTTTATTTGGGAAATTATTTTAATAGCAATTATGCACAATTAACAACATTAGATTCCATGTATTGCTCATTATCAGTTAATGTTACTTAACTTATTATTAACCAATGTTAACTAATGGAACCGTATTGTAAAGTGTTATGAATTAAGTACATATATATATATATATACAGTATATATATATATATATATATATATATATATATATATATATATATAATAAAAATAATATTTTTTCCACATTACAGTAATGAGATTTTTTTATTTGGGAAATTATTTTAATAGCAATTATGCACAATTAACAACATTAGATTCCTATTAATGCAATATTTTTTGAAAAAAAATCTTGAAAAAAATCTTTTGAAAAAAATCTTTTGAAAAAAATGATTTTTTTTGTTTTGTTTTGCATTACAATAATAAGCATTGGCTGGGAAAATTTACTTATTTGTCTCGCAAATGTCACAATACATTTTTCTAATGAAAATTTAAATTTTTTTCTTTTGATGTTGAGGTACAATATGACAACCTGCTGTTGTCAAATTATGGTGAAATGTACTATTCAGTCCCCACTGCCAGGCAAATAATTCCCACTAAATACCCCCTTTTGCTTTATGCTTTTAAACCCATTTCATTTATACCACAAAGTGAAGACAATTCATTAATCGTGATGTTTTTACTAATAAAACAGCTGACAAAAGAAGATTAGCTCCCCAAATCAGACAAGACTAAAGCTGTTTTGTGCCAAGCAAGCATTTCTCTGAATGAAGTGGCTGATTACGGTTTTCGGAGATAAATCTTGCACTCCTCCAGAAGCACTCACTGTTTGCAGTCTGTGATTAGCGAGACGTCTATTTCTGGCATTTAACTGTCAGTCAAAATGTGTGCGTGTCAAAAAATGATGTGCGAGACAAACACCTGCTCTCGAATACTCTATCTTTAAACGAGAGACGATGCCTCATACCATTTCACAGCATTTCACTGCAATTTTAATTCATTGCGCCCACATGGCATCTTTAAAGTTAAAAACTACAGTGGCTAGAGTTAAAATACGATCATTCACAGCATGCAGTTTAAAATAACAATTCATCATAATCAGCAGTTCTGCTCTCTAACTGTAAGTCCTCATCCTATCACTGCCACTGTCTAGGATATATGTTTTGAATTCAAGTGTTTCTGGTTTATATTCACAGTGTATTATACTATGAGCGAGCAGGTGCATCCAAATGCTTTTGTGAGCATTTCAAAGCATGCTTTTTCAATCTAATCCACTAATATATCTGCATTCATTTCAGTTAAATGGCAGGGGATATAACTAAATTCTTTCAAGTTCACATGACTGGCGTCACTGCATACAACACATTAGGACACGTTTGCTCTAAAAGTGTGACAAATCGGTATGTGGGAAAGGTGCATGCATGTACTGAAGCGTAACCATTTACAAAAGGTTGGTGTGACTCAACAGGAAAGAAGGCATTAGTTACATTGCATCCTACTCACATTTTTGTGATACAAATGCATGCCATGTCAAACCTTAAAGCTCATGCATGCTAGTCTGAGTCAGCCAACCTGACAACTATCTGTTTAAGTTTGCCATAGTTTGTGGCAAATGTATCTCTTAATGATAGTTTGGAGGCAGTATGTTCTATCGCAAGAAAAGGGATCTAAAAATAACTACCTGCCACACTCCTGACAATTCTTCCTGCATCCCTCCTCCACACCAAACTGCCCCTCTTCTCTCCATACATATGTCCAAGAGTCTGATTATAGATTGCAAGCCAAAACCTGCCTTTTATTAGAGGTGTTTGCTAAAGCATGCATCACTGTTAGTATTGCCAGGGGTGTCATGCCCATTCAAACTGAGGGAGCAAGTGCCCTTTTAGATCTTTTTAAATGCAACTTCCAAAAAGACTGAAAATATTTTTACATTTGATAATTACAGATTAGTTCACTCAAAATTTTAAATTGGCTGAAAATACTCATCCTCGGGTCATCTGAGATGTAGATGGGTTTGTTTCTGCATCAGATTTGGAGAAAAGTAGCATTGCATCAGTGTCTCAGCAATGGATGCTCTGCAGTCAATGGGTGCCGTCAGAATGAGAGTCCAAACAGCTGATAAAAAAATCACAATAATCCACAGCACTCCAGTCCATCAGTTAACATCTGGAGAAGCCAAAAGCTGCATGTTTGTAAGAAACAAATCTATTATTAAGACGTTTTTAACTTTTACCCGTCGTTTCTGGACAAAATAATCCATAATAATGCTTCCTCCAGTGAAAAAGTCTCTCTCACATCAAAATCCACCCATATATTTGTTCAGAACTGTTTTGGCTTGTAAACGGTGCTTGATCTGTGCAGATTTCTCTCCTAAATCAGACGAGACAACTTTTTCACTGGAGAAAGCAATATTACAGATATAGGACTTGTATTTATTCAATGGTATTCTCATGAATGAATCAGCAAACTGGTTACGTCAATTATTCAGTGACTCACTCGTATGAATCTGAGTTTTTGAAAGAATGGGTTAAATGAAAGATTCAGTGCCTCACCCATAAAGACTTATAATTATTTACATTTATTATCATAATCATAAACACACTGGTTTGTTGTACAAAAAGTTTTACAGTTTACTGCACTTATTCTTCTAGTTATATAGCTATAATAACTTAACTATAATAACCTATAGCTAATTATGGGAGAAACAGAGATTTACTAATTAATTGCTTCGCAAAATGATTTGAAGTGGTCGAAACACCACATGCTGTCAAAAAACTGCTAGTCAAACTGGTGTAAATGCAACGAAGACCTAAATGTTGCGCACATCTTTTACAAACCAACTACAAATGTTTTCTCAAATGTTTCATCTATTAAATGTAATCTACAAATCATCAAATACCATTAAATATGAGGTGTCTGTATAATACGTGTTCTTTAATAATCTGTAGTGCTTGTTTTGTGTGTTTTATAGAGGGCTTGGCTAGTCCGACCAATAAGAGACAATTTACTACTGCTCTTCCTTTACTAAACAAACATGCTATTGAAACGTCTACGTTACAAAACTGATCCAAGATCATGTAAAAAACATTTAGACACAGGTTTAAGGGTTAACTGTCCCCTAGCTATGAACCATTGAAATTCTGAAAATGCAGTAACAAAGCTTTGTGTACTGAAATCATGTGAAATTAGCAGTTGAATACACAATCTGAACTACTACAAAACAAAAGAATTGCAAAGGTGTCGAAGCTTAACGAACGGTACTCCGAAGGCGCCCATCACTACCTATAGTGCCTAATGAATCAAATATCTTGCATGTTCTCATGAAATGGCTTACTTCAACATTGAAAAATAAGGGAAGTAATTTCAAATGAAACAGAATATTCAACAGCTGGAAGAAACTGCTACCTATGCAGCTGTTCTCTGTACCTCATATGCTATTTAACACAATCATGCCAACTAAACACTTCACTGGTTGATCTGATCACAGATAGACTCTAACGCAATAGTGCTGCGCTAACAACCTTGTGCTGAAACGAAAGAACTTACATCATCAAAAAAGCTCACCAAAGGCTCTTCTTCCTATGACAGCTCAAAAAGTTTTGCGGTATCAAAGAACGAAAGGCTTCAGTTCTATTAAAAGTGTATTAACTTTTTCAATCAAACTGTGGAATGGCAACTCCACAGATCAGCAGAGGAAGTTGGAGGACAGCATTGTGCTCCCTGCCTCAAAAAGCATTGACTACGCTCTCAAAGCAAGCAGTGAAGGCCTGAAATTTCAGGATTCTACATACAGTAATACCTTCAACAACGGCACTTACTGTAAGAATATCCAAAATCACTCACACTGTAAAAAGTGGTATACCGCAGTTGTTACTTTAAAGAACTACTTATACTTCATTTAAACTATAAAACTAGTTTTGTTTGATATAAATAATGCATTTAGGTTGATTCAGTGATGTTAGATAATGTTATTTCATAATTTGTCCAGAAATGTGCGCTGAAATGGTAACCTAAAAAAGGTAACTCTGCAGTGAATGGGTGCCGTCAGAATGAGAGTCCAAACAGCTGATAAAAACATCACAATAATCCACAAGTAATCCACACCACTCCAGTCCATCAATTAACATCTGGAAAAGACAAAAGCTTGCATGTTTGTAAGAAACAAATCTATCATTAAGACGTGTTCAACTTCAAATTGTTGTTTCCAGCTAAAATATAAGCCCTCTGTCTATAATATTGCTTTCTCCAGTGAAAGCGTTTTAGCCAGAAGTGATGGATTAAAGTTAAAATGCTCTAATGATGGATTTACTTCTTACAAACGCACATCTTTTGTCTTCTCCAGATGTTAACTGATGGACTGGAGTGGTGTGGATTACTTGTGGATTATTGTTATGTTTTTATCAGCTCTCTGGACTCTCATTCTGACGGCACCCATTCACTGCAAAGGATTCATACGTAATGCAACATTTTTCAAAATCTGTCTGATGAAGAAACAAACTCATTTACATCTTGGATATTTCAAGGGTGAGTGATTTTTCAGCAAATTTCCATTTTTGGGGAACTATTCCTTTAGTGCACACAAAATATATTACAGAAATGTGTATTGAAATCATAACCTAAAAATGGCAATATCTAAATAAACTGGTTTCGCTAAAGTCAAAATCTTTTTTTCAGTGGTGCCACAGAAGAAATTTTGGGTTCTAAATTTCCAAATTGGACATTTATTTTTCTAAATTGGAATTTTGGGTTCTAAATAAAAAAAAAACAACAACAACTAGACAATGGAAAGATTTCATTGATTTTAAAGGTTCTTCATTGAACCATCAAAGCCAATAAGGAACCTTTATTTTTAAGAGTGCACCTGCATCTGTATGAGCACAACCTATATTTAAGCCACAAAGTGCTCCTGTACATCCACTATAATGCCACTCCATGTCACGAATTCGGTCCATGGACTTCCGTTTATTCACCACCAGAGGTCACCCTTTCCATTACATTGACTCTCGCACTACACAAACTGTTGCATAGCACCCTGGACTACATATCCCATCATTCTTTGCACAATTTGCACACTGCCCTGATTGCACTCATTGCACACAGCTGTTTCTAATCACCTCATTCACTATATAACACCCACTCTAACCACCTTTCTCTGCTGAGTATTGTTTAGCCTGTACCCCTTTCCGAGTCTCCGTGTTTTCCTTGTTTTGCCTTGCCTCTTTCTGCGGTATCTGATCTTTGCTTGTTTTCCTGGATTTCTCCCTCTCATCTTGCCCCTGTGATTCTGTCTGCCGATCGGTGACCTACACCAGCCCTAGGACTATTCTTGTGTTTTTGCCGCCATATACCTGTTTGCCATTGTTCGACCCTGCCTGTTATACCACGTCTCTTTGAATAAAGCTTGCAGATGGATCCACATGTCTCACATCTCGTCAGCCCCATTACACATTGCATATGGATCCGCACGTCTCACGTCTTGTCAGCCCCGTTACAGAATACTCGGCCAAACAAGGATCCAGCAGCTCTTCTGAGGAACATTGGCCAGGTATGGACACCGCAAGGATTTTGTTAGCCCTTAAACAGGGTCCACGATCATTGGAGAACCATATCCGAGAGTTTTTAGCTATCGCTCACAATTCTGAGTTACCAGACTGTTGGTATGGCATAAATCAACCTCTGAGGGCTAAGCTTAGACGCGAGGGT
>NW_015505871.1:792716-822361 GCF_001515645.1 Sinocyclocheilus grahami
TGTCACGTGTCAACTGTTCGTCCAGAGTCACGTCACGCCTCAGTTATTCATCCAGAATCCCGTTGCATCACACCTGATCATCCAGAGTCATGTCACGTCCTGTCTGTCACACCCAGATTCTCAAGGTCAGTCCTTCGGTATCCCAGTCTGGTATCCAGTGTGAGGGATGCACCGCTGGTGTCTGCACGCACCGCTGGTATCCCCAAACCCACTCACTCTAACCCTTCTATTCATGAACTCATTCCCCTGTCTGCAGCACTTCCCATATGGGGGGTTGCTTTATGGTGTATCTGTACTCCACCGCCGATTTGCTAGAGGCAGCAGCACCGGCTACAACATCTCCAGAGGTGGCGGCTTACGCTACAGAACCTCCCGAGGTAGCGGTATCCACTGCTGTGCTCCCAGAAGCCATGGTGTCCACTGTAGTCTCTTATTCACTACAAAACACCCACTCTAACCACCTTTCTCTGAGTATTGTTTAGCCTGTACCCCTTTCAGAGTCTCCGTGTTTTCCTTGTTTTGCCTTGCCTGTTTCTGCGGTATCTGATCTTTGCCTGTTTTCCTGGATTTCTCCCTCTCGTCTTGCCCCTGTGATTCTGTCTGCCGATCTGTGACCTACGCTAGCCCTAGGACTATTCTTGTGTTTTTGCCCACCATATACCTGTTTGCCATTGTTCGACCCTGCCTGTTATACCACGTCTCTTTGAATAAAGCTTGCAGATGGATCCACACGTCTCACGTCTCGTCAGCCCCGTTACACTCCACAAGGCATTACATTTTAATAAAAGATTATGAAGACAAAACATGTCTTTTCTTTGGAATAACATGCACTAAATAATACAATAAGACCAGAAACAAGCATTAAGAAAATAAATAAATAAGGTCAAAAAACAAACACATTCACATTTCATATTGACATTATGCCTGTTACGTCTGGCTAAATATAACCCAGCTGTCCAAAACTGAGACATGCTTAAAACAACAGCAAACACACACTGTGAATAATAGAAATGTGCAAAAGAGGTAGCTTTTCTAACAGCCCCTCTGGGCACGACAGGCATGTCAGAACAGCAGCGGGTTTGAGTTTCGGACTGACCCTATGCCACCTGGGCTGCCCGTATGGAAACACTCCGGGAATCACAAAATGGAGCAGCAGCTTAGCTCAAAATAAAATGAAAGAGACTAAGTAACCATGGCAATAAGTGATGGATTTGGAATCTCTTTTGGAAGTAAAAATATATCTCAGGGTGTACCTGTGACTGCTGCGAAATCTCTCTCTCTCTCTCTCTCTCTCTCTCTCTCTCTAACCCCTAGTCTCTCAGTCCTTCCACCTCTCAAGTGTGGTGAATTACTCGTTTTTTCCCACCAGCTATTCAGTAATTTTAAAATAGATCTAAACGATGCCTTCTCTGTCTTCCCCACTGATGCAACACGATGATGAGGATCTCGTCAAAATGCACTCAATGCGTCGGATGCAAGACATTGTGCAGCTCTTCAAAAGGAAAAAAAAATCTCCCCCACAAATTTTATTTCTAGGTCAAAAATTCCCATGGGGTTTTGAAACACAGATGAAGTGAAACACAAATTCAAGCGAGCCTGAGCCACGCCAGAGCTCACAGAAAGAGATGGAGGAGAGAGAGAAAGAGAGACAGAGAGAGATAGAGAGAGAGAGAGACAGAGAGAGAGAGAGAGAGAGAGAGAGAGAGATACAGAGAGAGAGAGAGAGATGCAGAGAGGCAGAGAGAGAGAGGCAGAGAGAGAGAGAGAGAGAGAGACAGACACAGAGAGAGAGCGAGAGAGAAAGACAGAGAGAGAGAGAGAAGAGAGACACACAGAGAGAGAGAGAGAGAGAGAGACAGACACAGAGAGAGAGCGAGAGAGAAAGACAGAGAGAGAGAGAGAGAGAGAGAGAGCGAAAAAAATCAAATTTAAATTATAATTAATTATTAATCATACATTAATTTTTAATTAATCACACTAAACCAGTTATTTTTATATAATAAATAAAAAATATTAAAATGTATTTATTTTTTAAATAATAAATAAATTTATTATTAATTATTAATCACAGATTAATTTTTAATTAATCACACTAAACCAGTGGTTCTCAATGAGAGGGTTTTTTAAAGTATTGAAATTAATAATTATTATTAATTATTTAATTATTAATTATAAATTATTATTAATACATTAAAATTGCCAAATTAAAAAATAAAGTCTAAATTAAATTAACATCTAAATTAAAATTCTAAGAAATGCATAAAATCAAGATATATATACATACATATTTCTTTTATTTTCCCTGAATAACTATTGCTTTTACTGAAGAACAGTACAGTTCTGGAATACAATACAGAACATAATTTCCATATTAATTGACCAAATTAATAAAAAAAAAACAGTTTGAAAACAAGCAGATTTATCATAATTACAGCAGAAATATTGGAAATTAACTTATATAGGCAGGGGCTTCAAATATTGTGTTTGGGGGACATTTGGGTGCCTTCAAGTCATAAAGGTTGAGAACCACTGCACTAAACCAACATATGAAACCGACAATATATTTTAGATTTATAACGATTATTTTAATAGAATGAATCATTTATGTTAGTCTTCCAGTTGTGATCTGTTTACCTGCTGAATATGAAGCAGGGTGTGTTGTTGAGCTGTTGGTCAGTCTGATATCTCCGGAAGTCCTCCCAACCGTCTTTAACAGCGGTCAGTGCCAGGATGACACATATGGGAATGAGAGCCACCTCCGGCTGGAACGCGTTCACCACCGGGACGAAATTCAAGATGGCCAGGCCCACAAAGTAAATGTTGGCCATACGGTGGAACTGCTCGAATAAGTTCATGGGGATGAAAGACCACAGTCTGTATTTGTTGGTTTTGATGGCGTTGTCCTCATACCGGCGGTTCGGCTGCTCACGTTTCTTCAGATCTTCGAAGGGTAAGTTGGAGACCACCGTCCTGACGGGTCTGTCTGGGTTCCAGTGCCTCGTCCAGCCGTGCCGGAGAAGGGTCAGGGGGTTTGTCCAGGTCATGACGTCTTAGCTAAAACAACCCTCCTCTGCATGACACTTAGAGCTTTAATATAAATCCTGAGGGTCCTCTAAACCCTCTAAACCGAAATTCATAAGAAGCCCTGCACGCTTCTCACATCACCTGTAAGAGTGAGACTAAAACAGAAGTACAGAGAGAGAGAGAGAGAGAGAGAAGAGGGTTGAGTCTTAACCTGTTAAACTCCCCTGACCGCTCTCTGTGGGAACAACACCTGTCTGAGGTGAAGGTATGCTGTTAGAGCACTGCATGCCACAGATCCAGCATCTGAATCCAAGATTCAAAGACACAACAACACCACAGCGACCCAATTACATTAATCAGAGCCCTGAGCAGGATATACTCAAGCTCAATGCAGCCGTGCGCAGAAATAACTGTGTATCCTTTTATGTTGACTACAGACACATCGCTCGCAGTCAAAAGCCTGGGCACACTTGACTGAATGTGCTTTCATTACTTAAAACATTTTGTTAGCATCTCATTATGCTGGTTGAGAAAATAAGTGTGCAGATCTGGAATCTATAAGAAATATATATATATATGTGACCCTGGACCACAAAACCAGTCATAATTGTCAATTTTTCAAAATTGAGATTTATACATCATAAGAAAGATGAATAAATAAGCTTCCCGTTCATGTATGGTTTGTTATGATAAGACAATATTTGGCCGAGATACAACTATTTGAAAATCTGGAATCTGAGCGTGCAAAAAAATCTAAATATTGAGAAAATCATCTTTAAAGTTGTTCAAATGAAGTTCTTAGCAATGCATATTACTAATCAAAAATTAAGTTTTGATATATTTACAGTAGGAAATTTACAAAATATCTTCATGGAACATGATCTTTACTTAATATCCTAATGATTTTTGGCATAAAAGAAAAATCTATAATTTTGACCCATACAATGTATTGTTGGCTATTGCTACAAATATCCCCCAGCGACTTAACACTGCTTTTGTGCTGCAGGGTCACATATATATATATATATATTATAAAAGTTTGGGATCAGTAAGCATTTTTTATGTTTTTTAAAGAAGTATCTTATGCTAATCAGGGCTGCATTTATTTGATCAAAAATACAGAAAAAAAATTTAAAATTGTGAAATATTGCAATTTAAAATAACTTGTTTTATATTTTAATATACTTTAAAATGTAACAATAAAGTGATAATAAAAGACTTATATTGTTAGAAAAGATTTCTAATTTTGAATAAATGCTGTTCTTTTGGACTTTCTACTCATCAAAGAATCCTGAAAAAAGTGTCACAGGTTCCAAAAAAATATTATGCAGCAAAAACTGTTTCCAGCATTGATAATAAATCAGCATATTAGAATGATTTCTGAAGATCATGTGACACTGAAGAATGGAGTAATGATGCTGAAAATACAGCTGCGCATCACATAAATAAATTACAATTTAAAGTACATTAAAATAGAACACTGTTATTTCAATTGTAATAATATTTTACAATATTATTTTTTTCTGTATTTTTGATCAAATAAATGCAGGCTTGATGAGCAGAAGAGACTTCTTTAAAAAGTAATACAAATCTTACTGATCCCAAACTTTTGAACATCAGTATATATATATATATATTGCATATTAGTTCTGTCAAACAATTAATCATGATTAATCGCATCCAAAACATCCAACACATGCATGTATATATTTAAGAAAAATATGTTACGTTTATATATTATATAAATATATACATGCAAGTACATGTAAATATTTTCAAAATATATACTGTATGTGTGTCAGGGTTTGGGTAGAGGATGGAGCGAGGACTCAGTACTGCAGAGAAAGGGCTTTTATTGATAATAAAAATAAACAAAACCGCAACAAATACTACCCCGTGGGGGAAAAACAGGCTGGCAAGGCAAGGCAAGGCAAGGCAGGATCTGGACACGACACGACAAATCCAGGGAGAGGACTGCAAACACAAGGAGAATAAATGGAGAGCAAATGAGGGTAACGAGGGACCATATGTGGGGCAAATTAACTAATAATCAGGTAACAAGATGGGAGGGGTCAAGACAATTGACATGAGCACATGGCACACCGAATCAAAGACAAAAAGCCATGTGCTCACACAAAACAAAACACAAGCACATGGCCAGCAAAACAAATCACAAGCCATGTGCTAGAACAAGAGACACGAACACGCAGCTAATGAGAAAACTCATAAGCCACGTGTTCACACAAGACAACAAGAAAAGCACGCGGCTGAACACAAACCGCGTGCTTCACAAAACACAACACACGTGGACAGAAGAGCGCACGGCCGAGCGAACTCGAGACCGCACGCTCCCACAACAGACAGAACATGGAGCGCGAGTGTCCGGACCCCGACAACCGCTGCAGCCTCTCCGGCCATCACTGGGGGCGCTGCAGCTTCTTCGGCTGAACACATGCACAAACCGCATGCTACACAAAACACAACACATGTGTACAGAAGAGCGCACGGCCGAGCGAACTCAAGACCGCACGCTCCCACAACAGACAGAACATGGAGCGCGAGTGTCCGGACCCCGACACGTAACCGAAACTCAAGACATGAGTGCCGGGATCTGAACACCACGCTCCAACATGAAACAGTACACGCAGACGAGAGCGCACGGCTCGAGCACACTCGAAGCCGCACGCTCACATGAAAACAATGACATGACGCGAGTGTCAGGGCTCTGTCACAAAACCATGAATTACACTAGACCGAAGTGACAGAACCCTGACACTAGCCCCCCTCAAAAGGGACGCCACCTGGTGTCCCTAACGAGGCACAACAAAAACAAGACAGGAACATGACATACATATATTATGTAAACAACAACTTTTATTTTGGATGCGATTAATCGTTTGACAGCACTAATATATATATATATATATATATATATATATATATATATATATATATATATATATATATATATAGTTTGAGTTTGTTTAATATTTTAATCATAATTCCCATAATTCCATTTTCATTTCACAGTTTAATGACTTTACTATTATTAGTCAGCCAGTGATTATATGAGTAGCATTCAAAAGTTCATGAAGGAACAAACACAATAATCAGGATTGGAGATGCTCTCAGGTGGCAGGAATGTGCATGTGCTCATGTAATGCAGACAAGCTTGTCTGCAGGCTGACGTTACCATTTCCAGCACTATCATAGAGACTAATGTGTCATTTTACCTGACACGAGTACAACAATTACAATCCTGTCTATTACCTCCACTCAGCCCGTGCTAAATATATTACAAGTGCAAAATTGATAAGGTTTGTCAAGTCTTGGTTGGTGACCCAAATCAAAGGAGATATTCTGGTCAATTCAATGTAAGTCTACTGCATTTTTGGGATTTATTTATTTTAAAACTAAAAGTCAAAACGTAGAAAGGAAAAGTGGCCACACTTTACAATACGTTTCCATTTAACTGCATTAGTTAACATGAAGTATCAATTAAAAATGAGCATTTTTAATCTTAATGTTTCACCATATGCTAACACATTATTAAAATCAATCAAAACTTATTTAATGGACTTGAGCTAACATGAACTAACAATGAATAGCTATATTCTTGTCAACTAACATTACCAGAGATTAATAAATAACAAATAATAATAAAACAATGTAATAAACAATAAAACACAAAAAAGTAACACATGTATTTATCATTGTTTATTAATGCATTATTAACAATAACTAATGGGTCCTTATTGTAAAAATAATAGCACACCAATTTAAAGTATCAGTCTGTGGCACAAATGAATGGGACATCTTGATGTATGTTAATAGTTAGGAGCAAGAGAGATGTTGCCTTATAGCGAGAACCACTTAAAGGGACAGTTCACCCAAAAATGAAAATGTGCTGTTAATTCACTCACCATCAGGCCAGCCAAGATACAGGTGACTTGTTTTCTTCAGTAAAGATTTTTAGCAGAAACAGTGCTTGTTGATGATTCATAAAATGCAAGTCAGTGGCTGCCCGTTTTTGAGAATAAAAATAAAAAGCATATCAAGGAACACAAAATTGATTAACACCCGAGGCTCCTGACGATATATTGAGGTCTTATGAAGCAAAACAATCAGTCTGTGCAAGAAACGGAAAATTATTTACAACATTATCTGCACCCACCAAGCCCCACGGTTGGGCACGCATGTGATTCGCAGATGAATTGTTACATTTAACCACCATAGAGTGAAAGTCCATCATTTGCACGCGTTTTGTCTGCCAATTCTGTGTGCAGAGCTCGCAGGCGCTTTTACCTTTGGGAGTGGCCAGTCAAAAGAAATATAGTGCGGATTTGGCACAATACAAAAATCATGGAGTTACATAAACACTAGGTGGTAGTCAGTGTTGGTCTACAATCCTAATCTGAAAGCATCTGCTCTGCTCCGTACAGCCAGGGTTGCCAGATCTGCGTTACAAAATTAGCCAAATGGCCATCAAACACAGCCCAAAGTAACGCAGTAACCATAACCCAAATATCAAAACTCAAAATATGTCATTTCCATACCTAAAGCACATAATTTACAGTGTTTGCAGTTTTTATTTTAAATTAATTCGCAGAGCAATGGTCAATGAGATCACACATTTGCTCTATGTGCACTGAAAAAAAATTATTAACTGAATTTACGAATTTTTTTTAATGTAAATTGTTAATTTACATTTAAATAAACAAATTTAGTTGACTAATTTTCAACATTTTTTTTTATTTAAATGTAGCTAAAATTAATTGTTTGCCACCACTTACCTTAAAAAAAATGTAGTATGATTTCTTTCAGTGTGGAATCATGCCTATGAAGCCAAGCGTTGAAAATTGGCTATGTAACTTCTCCTATATAATCACTGCACCTCCAGCTACTGCATTTGCATGCAAAATGACTAATATATAAATACCATACTGTGATTAAAAGCAGTGAGCTCATATATCTGTCTCAGTGCATTCTGCCCAAGTATAGCAGCACACATACACACACACACACACACACACACACACAGAGCCCGTTCTGCAGCTGTCACTAGCTGACATGGCCCTGCAGCGCACCATGTGTTGTGTAAGTCTGATGAAAGCAGAGGTTCAGTAGTGGAGCGCACGGCTGCCTCGTCCCAGGATGGCTGGCCCTCTTGTTTCATGCGGTGCGGTGGCGCAGCTGTTATAGTACAGCATCGCTCCTCTCCCTCCGTCGCTTTCCTTCCCCTCCACTTCCTGACAAATAGGACAAAGATCTGTGAATCCCTAATTCCTCCAGTGGCACAGAAGCATTGAAGAGCGGAAAGCATCTGGTTATTCTGCTCCTCTCACATCTCGACAACACTCGGGCCCTTTCAGAGAGGAAAAGAGAAAGAGAACGAGACGAGAGGGAAAGAGGTCTTGCTTTAAATGCTAAATATATGTCGAAGGTTCTCTTGCGTTTCCACGTTTTTAAAACATTTTTATTAGGTCTCGTGCATTTCCATCTTCCCTGAGGAAAATGTTGTAGCTCAGAGCTTGCTCTTTCCAAACCCAGGAGACAGCTCGGTTATGTGCCATTTAAAGGTGAAGTGTGCAATCTTTTTTAATACTTTCCAGTTTAATATGCAGAGAAGCAGTTATTTCCTTGAGGAGTGTAAATACTGTGACTCTCTGGCACAAAACATTGCTTTGTTTGAGCATCCTGACACAGTAATACACAGCCAATAGTGTGAGCTTGGAGGCAGGGCTATCTGTTTGGCATGGGCAAAACATCCTTTTTTGGGCGGTGATGCTACTTTAGTATTACTTACTACTTATGTATCTACAGGGCCGTCCTTAAGGGGTGCAAACGCAAATTGTCCGGCGAACTGACAAAAAATGTATTGTTGTGCCTTTGGATGTCAGAATCGGAATGCAAATCATTTTTATAGAATACTGTCATCAAAGACGCCATTTGAAGCTAAATGCAGATTTTAACGGACAGACTATAGATGAAACCTGCAATGATTACCAGGGCCGGATTTAGTGATTTGGGGGGTCCAGGCAAAATATATGAATGGGGCCCTATGTATTTGCACACATTTACAAATTTAGCCTTGAGGTTCCTTTTTTGTTGTTGTGATGCTTGCTGCTGCATAATGGTGCCCCACAGTTGTGTCCAATGTTTCTACATTTTTCATGTACATGTTATAATGGCTTTCTGTCATGTTGTAGTCTGCGAAATAGCAACTGATTTACAGTTTTCACAAAAACAAAATAAATTATAAAACGATTAACCTCACAATTGAGCCTTTAAACATTTTTTTAAGAAAAGAGATGAGTCGGAAGTATAAATTATGATAAACAGGGTTATGTGGGTGGATTTTCACATTGGTCTGAACAAAAACTGCAGACGGGATTATTGAAAATGCACATTGATTCTCTGCCAGCAGGAAGCGCTATTAGAAGGTCAGAAATACAGTGGTTTCCACGGTAACGACTGTAAAAAAAGCAGCGCTGCTCATAAACGCTACTTTATCAGATAAAATGAAAATTCCATGAAAAGTTTTCTGAAGACAGTCGGTTCCCTTCATTCATTCATATAAAAACTTGAATTGGTGAGAATGAGAAATGTGTGAAAAAATGTAGCCTATATTGACAAGGAAGGTCCACTGATGAGTTACCAGCGTAAGCCCGTGTGCCTGCGCTCATGCAAAGGCTAATTATAAACTTTAAAATACACTTATTTGAGTTATTTCAACTACAAATTTAAATGAAAATGAAAAAAAAAATGAAAAGGAAATTATGCATTACACACCTAAGGATTACATCAACCAAACAAGTAACTGCGTATGCGTCCTCTACTTGGGTTCTTATGAATAAGTAAGCAGCATTTAAAACAATAAACATATAATACGCACTGTTGCTCAATATTTAATTACAGCTTCAGATACATGATATTTTCATTTGCTACAAGCAGGATGCACGAGAAGTGTGTTCAACTCGGACACGCAGACGGTTGTCGTGGGGATAAACGCCGTAAAAAGCAACCGTTCGCGTTTCCGCGCTTAATGTGCATCTCGTTTTAGGGGGCCCTTGGCTTTTGGGGGCCCAAGGCGGTTGCCTACCTTTGCCTAATGGGTAAGTCCGCCTCTGATGATTACCCTACTTTTAAAACATAAATTTGATTTAAACAATAGGTATGCATGATATTCACATATGCAGTTCTTAGGGGACGTATTGTATTAGCCCTACAGTTACAGCATGAAATAGCCTACTATTTAAACCTATAACATTTACCCATTTTATCTCACAATTCTGAATTTTTTTCTCGCAAATGCAATTTTATATCTCCTAGTTTGGACTTTATAACTCAATTTAACTCAACAATTGCGAGTTTGTCAATTCTGAGGAGAAAAAAGGCAGAAGTGCGGGATTATAAACTCATGATTCCGAGCCGAGGGGAAAACAGAGAATTGACCTGTTGATTTTTCTAATCAGAATTGTGAGAAAAAATCAGAAGTTTTAAATATAAACTCAAAATTACCTTTTTTATTCTTTTATTCCATGGCTTCCATAGACTGCTAGTTAAAAACTGTCATTTTCTGCCACCACTGTTTGCAAACACCGAAAGCAGGGAGGCAAAGGGTTAAAAATACAGTTTCTGTGTGAATATCTGTTAAACTGTAATTTATTAATGTGATCAAAGCTGAATTTATCATCATTACTCCAGTCTTCAGTGTCACATGATCTTCAGAAATCAGTATAATATGCTGATCTGCTGCTCAAGAAACATTTCTGATTATTATCAATGTTGAAAACAGTTTAAAACATGTTCAAAATAATTTGAAATAGAAATCTTTTGTAACATTACAAATGTCTTTACTGTCACTTTTAATCAGCATCCTTACAGTACTAATTTCTCCAAAATAAATACATAAATTACTGCCCCCAGATTTTTTGAACAGTAGTGTGATATTATTATGGTGGATTATTTGCAATAGGAAACAAACAGGACAAAATGCTATATATACCATTTTAGATGATAATGCTGGCAGGCAAGTTATTAAAAATAATATAGATTAGTTCAGGGTTTGAACCTGGGTCTCTCTGCACACTTTATGAAATATAGCCTATATGACTAGACTAGTGGAAGATTAATGGGATCTTTTCTCAGGCGAAAATATGAGAAGCGTGAGACTCGTTACACTTTCTGAGAGACACGATTGAGATATGAAAGAGAAAGTCACAGGAGTCAGTCGAGCGACTGTGTTTTGGGCAGACTGTCGTCTGAAGGCAGGCTGTAATGGTCCCTCTATGG
The DNA here is from genome assembly GCF_001515645.1 of Sinocyclocheilus grahami. NCBI lineage: Eukaryota > Metazoa > Chordata > Actinopteri > Cypriniformes > Cyprinidae > Sinocyclocheilus > Sinocyclocheilus grahami. The sequence goes on from NW_015505871.1 coordinate 804,036, forward strand.
CAGCGCTTCAGTCTTGCCTCTCGCTAGCCGCTGTGCAGACTTTTACTATTTAATTACCCCAGCTCCCTTCACACTGACTGCCAACTCCAGCGGTGAACGTGCAACCCTGTCTTTAAGACAGCCAACATGTTCTCTCACTTCATGGCAGAGAGATCTCCATGGCAACCACTCTTGACATTGAGTATAGCTGTGTGGCTTTCTTTGTGCAGGTGGAGTTCTTTAACATCGTTAGCTTCAGGGCCATTAAGAAAGAGAGGAATATAGTCCTTGGGGGTAAAACCATTGCTTCTGAATACAGAAATACAATGATGTATCAAAGGTCAACAAAGATTATTGCATTAAGCTTGAGAAGAAAATACTATCCCAATCCTTTGCATTCAAACTTAATGCGCTACTTGTGAAATGAATTACTTTATTAAAGTACTTGAGTTCGTTTTAATTAATTAAAAATACTTTTACAATACAGTTTCTGAGAGAAAAGTTTCAAATTGTTTTCAGTGTACATTCTCACCTCACAAAGCAGATACTAATAACATTTTTTATTATTATTATTATTAATTTGCAAGGGTTATTCACATTTTATTAAAGCTTGCAAAATACAACTATTTTATTATTATTAATATTAATAATAATTTGCAAGGGCTATTAACATTGTACAATGAGCACACTGTAAAAAAAAATATATTTTTCGAAGTAGTAAAAAACAAAGGTTATGGGAGAACATTTTACAAAAAAATACTACTTCAGTTTTTCTACTTCAAAATCTCACCTGTAATTCAAAGTGTTGCTTCTTTGTAATTGTTTGTGAAATTTGTGGAAATTGTCTCTACACCAATTTTTTTTCCCAGTGCATATTCATAGCCACAAAACAACTGAATTTTCCACTTTGCAAGCCATTGTGAGAATAAATTAATAATAAAACACATAAACAGTGATGCCATTGCATTAGTACGCTCTAAAAGATTCTGGGTTGTTTTAACCCAACTTTGGGTCCAATATGGACTAACCCAACCGTTGGGTTAAATTTTTAAATTACATTTTTAACTCAAAAGTTGGGTTAGTCCATATTTGACCCAGCATTTTAGGATCATACTTCTCGTAACCAATGAATTCCCATGATTTTTCCCCCTTGATGTTTCCAATCATTTGTGATCATTAAATATAAAAAAAAATTATTTCTAGCCATTGAAATTTTTAGAGCTACACTCTTAAAAATAAAGGTGCTTCAAAGGGTTCTTCAAGCGATGCCATAGAAGAACCATTTTTGGTTCCACAAAGAACTATTCAGTCAAAGGTTCTTTAAAAAAGCATCTCTTTCTTTCCTTTTTATAATCTGAAGAACCTGCTTTCACCACAAAGAAGCTTTCGTGAAACAGAAAGGTTCTTCAGATGTTATATGGAACCATTTAGATAAAAAGGTTCTTCTATGGCATCGTGAAGCACCTTTATTTTTAAGAGTGTATATAAGCTATTTTTTAGAGCTAAACAGTTGTTTTGTTCACAGCAGATGTAGATTGACAGGTCAAGGTTCAGGAGTGCTTGTTATAAATAGGAGCCGTCTTAGTGACAGATGCGAGTCTCTCACAGCTTCAGTGTACATGAGGTTTGAGTTCTAAGATAGCACGTGTTTGGTGAGAACATGGATTGCGAATGCGACGGTATCGGACAGTCAAACGCCATCCTCTTCAACATCCTCAGCCGAAGGAACTTTCTCTTTATATTTAGATATACTGGTAAAACAAATATATCCCCTGAATGCACTGTAAGTCGCTTTGGATAAAAGCGTCTGCTAAATGCATAAATTATTTAATTATTTATTATTATAAGCATAACATTTGTATTCACAAAAGGCATTCCCATGACTTTTCCTTGCCTGAAAAACCCAATTTTAAAAATGAATGCGTGTTTGTGAGTCAGTAAGGGTTCTGTTATGGTGAAAATCTTTATTTCTGATCTCTATTTCGGTCTAGTTTTCATTTTGCAGCTCCTTTGGCCTACAGGGCCATTCAGAGTCCATAGTGTACTGGAACGTTCATGCCTTTCTGCTTTAATGTCCCCTGTGGCAGCCTCCATTGCCCATGAGAACTGCATTTTTTCCCTCTCTGTCTATCAGAGGAGCGGAAGTGTTGCCTTTTCGTCCATTATGCATTCTGGCACCCAGTCAGTCATAAAGCGGGCACAACACCCCACTCCAATCGCTCCTCAAGCCCACACACCCATCTCACCCCGTCTCTCAATCACCTGCGACAATAACACGTCTTAATCTTCTCTCCACTGCATGGAGCTCACGTGGATTTATGGTAATTTAAGCGTAATACGCACGTTGAAGGGCTATTGAAAATCTTCCAAACTTATTAAAGTGCTCATCATTTTCCAGGGAACCTTAAAGATATTAGCCTTGTGCTGTGTTAGCAGAATCCATATTTCAAACAAACAAGAGATAATGAACTGTGAGCATCATAATCATGTACACGTCCCAACTGGCCTACAATGGGATTAAACGCACAACATGACAGAGAACAAATTCAATATTGTTCTTCTGGTTAATCTAATGAGCCGGTGGATATGTTCAGAATAGGGCGCTACCATAATATTTCTGATTTATATAGCATGCATAATGTGCACAACACGTTCTGGGATGCATAGAATGACCATGACCTCCTACATCAGCCAAAATGTGTACAACAGAGCACGATGCACAGAATAATGTATCCCATAATGCAAAGCTTGACTTTCCATTACAAGTGCGATAAATGAACCAGAAATAATTACAATTGTGATCCTAGCATCTCGCCAAGGAGAGCAAGGCTATTCTGTGTGACTTCAGAAGACTTGGAATATGGCCAAAAAAATGGTATGATAAAAAAAAAAATTTTTTAAATAAGAAAGAAAAAAACCTAATGTTAACACCAAATAACACCAATGTGAAGAGGTCATGTGACAACAATAAAGCATAGTACTGCTTTGAAATGTTTAACGTTGCATTGTTTTGAAAAGTAGTAGGCAGTATACAGTATTTACTGTGCAGTATTAGTAAACTAGTTAGCAGTAAACACTAGACCATAACCATGTCTTGAACATTTCCAAATAATATGACGAAAACGCAGAACCTTGCATGTGTCGTCACATTCAAGAATCACACGAGTCACGTAAATAATACCACACTTTCAATTCAAAATGGCCGTATTTGAGGCAAAAAAGTCGAGTATTTTGCATCCCTGGATATTACTATCGGTCGTTTAACAATTTTTATAGTAAAACAGTTGTCGAATATTGCATGTTTCGCTACTTCCACCTTACCTAGCTCTCTTTCAACGTGAAAACTGACGCAGGGTTGCCAGGTCTCAAAACTTGCCTAATCACGGCCTAAATTAGCCCAATCGCGTTCCAGGGGAAATTGGCTATTTAAATGGCTCCATAATCGCGTTCCGGGGGTCCTCCTCAGTCAAAGTCGCGTTCTGACGAGGCGAGATGGTTCGCTACAACCCACGGACTTAAAAGGGTCATATGATGCGATTTCAATTGTTCCTTTCTCTTTGGAGTGTCACAAGCTCTTGGTGCATAAAGAAGATCTGTAAAGTTGCAAAGACTAAAGTTTCAAATCCAAAGAGATATTCTTTATAAAAGTTAAGAGTCAGCCACACCTACCTAAAACGGCTCGTTCTAACACGCCCCCACATGTCTACATCACTATGTGGGAATATTTGCATAACGCCGCCCAAGTGTTCACACAAAGAAAGAAGGCGTAACTTTTATTCTCGCTGTAGTATTGTTGCTGTCGCCATGTTGTGAATGCGCTGTGTGATTGGTTGTGAAAGCGAAACTACTTTGTTTGGTCTTCCAAAAGAGGATGATATCCGCTTCGTCATGCCTGGAGCTGATCCGGCTGTTCTGACTCAAAGACTGTAAGTATGTTTTTTATATTTAAAGAGTTTTTATATTTAATATATTTAAAGCGAGTTTTTTGAGCAGTGTAGAGTAGCGCTTGTAGTTTGCAAACATGGTTTTATGTTTACGCTGCGCGATGCAACGCAACGCGTAAAAAGACAGTACAAGTCATTATAATCCGTAATTATGTCCCCACTGGATGCAACAAAAGCCTAGTTTATAATGGGTTTTATTGTTTTTGTCTCGTCGCTCCGGCCGGACAGGGCATCACAGTATGGTGGGGGCGTAACATTTCCGTCACACGCTTGAGGTATTCAGCCAATCACAACGCACTGGATAGCTGGCCAATCACAGCACACCTCGCTTTTTCAGACCGATGAGCTTTGTAAAAATCTACGCATTTCAGAAAGGCGGGGCATAGAGGAGAAACAATAATGTACAGTATGTGGAAAATAATATGTTTTTTTAACCTTAAACAGCATAAACACATTTCATTATACTAAATACACAAAATAATGTTCTTTTTAGCAGCATCATATAACCCCTTTAAACAACAACCCGCGACAAAAATATAAAAGTAGCCCAATTCCACGGGAAAACTTGGCAACACTGCTCTGAAATTCGCGCTCTACTTCTGTAAACAGTAAATCCCGCCTACATTGATTTGATTGGCCATCTCCAGTGTTGCCAGGTCCGTGGAATTGGGCTACTTCAACACTGTTGCCGCGGGTAGGTTTTCATGTCCGCAGGTTGAAGTGACCCCAATAACGTGATATTTACTAGCCCCTGAAATGCGCATTTTACCAGGGGAACCCCGCCAAAAAACATGACCAGATTGCACAGGTACATCTGCAAGATGTCTGTTAAAGATCGCTTCATCTGGAAAGCATCTGCTGTGCACAAATATCTGATAGACGTCTTTAAGATGTCAGTTTTACATTCATCCTAAATCATAAACATCTTAAAGACATCTTCTAAACGTCTATTTGACATCTGACAGGAAACGTCCTATAGACGTATTGCAGATGAGCAAACACTCTAAAAAATACGTTTTGCAGATGTACGGGAGCTATCAGGGTGTATTTTAACCCCCCAATTGGGCGGGTTTTGTTGTGAAAACCTGGCAACCCTTGCCATCTCTATCAGTGACGAGCGCTGTCAGACCAGGCTAAAATTTAACTTTTAAACCTGTTAGTCATTATAATAACAAACAAAGTGCAGCGTAATGGCGTGGCAGCAGATCAATGCAAGAATTTACAACATTGGGGGATCAATTTGGCCATTTCTAATTATTGGTATCGATTGTCCCCCTCAATGTCTATGGTTACGGGCCTGAGTAAACTATTTCAACTCAATCCTTTCTGACTGAAGCCACCGAAAAACTGTAAGGAAAAATCTATAAGGTAATGGTTTAAGAGATATAAGCTTCATTAAACTTTAATAATTTAATTTAGATACATTTTCATTATTGTTGACAATCATTACACAATATATATATGTACAGGTCATTATGAAATATCATTATAATTTACAGGATTTTATACAAAATTGCCTGACAGATGCCTTGATTGTATGATCCAGATCCTTGTTAGTAAACTGAAGTGATAGTTACCATAAATTTCAGAGTAGCAATGATCGGTTTCTTGCTTAAGTTCAACTGGTGCGCTTTGAGGCCTTTGAAAAAGATTCAGATCCTTCGCCCCAATTTTTAAGAAGCAAGATTTTTTTCATCAACCAAAGTCTTCGACATTAAGAAATCTAATACACCAAAAAATACGTTTAAATAATGAACCATAACATTAACATCTGATATTATAACTACTGAATCAAAGTTTCTTTTTTTTTTTAACCATGATGTAATATCAGCTACTAGTTTTCAACTTATATCTATCGATAGTGTTAATGGTTTACAGATATATTGCGTCTTTCTCCGTTGAGGCTAACTGGCCTCATCCAATACCCCTGCGTGTCGCGAGACACTTGAGAGATGTTAAACAGCCGTTTCTCCCTCAGCGGCTCACCACACAAAGTTCATACAGTGTAGAGATGAGGACTGTCTAGCATTTACACGGCCTAGGTACTGCTGACACAGTCCAACCACCAGGGTAATGGTCCATGTGTCCTTCGACGTGGCCCAGCCTGTTCGTATTTCCCCTGCATCAGATAAAACTGTTGTTTTAATAGGGCTGAGTTTCCTTGTTGGCCCAACATCAAAAAACCAAAAGCAATAGTAAAAGGACCTGTTGTGAAAATACCCTGTATGGCTTCCTGACAGCGTCTTTGCATTGCATCCTGCAAACTCATTTGAAAGAACAGAAGAACCTTTAAAGTGTCAACTGAAAATGCATTGTGCTCCGGCTCTCTGCATGATTTAAAGAAAACAAACCAAAGCATGCTTTTAAAAGATATCTGATATACAGCTTAACTCTAGGAAAATAGACTTTCAAGACCGACTCCTTTTGTAAAGCTTTCTCGGATGCAGTTGGCTACGACTAACCCAAAAAACAAATCCTTAAAATATATGCAAAGACAAGCATAAATATTTGATCCACAGAGTAATCTACATATGACAAATATAAGTGGTATACTGAAACTCTGGAGCAAGCCCTGTACTGCGTGTTTTTTCTCCGGTTCCGCCGCCGATGTGTTTCCTCAATGTCTTTAGAACGAAAAACAAAAGAGTCCATCCTGATTTTTTTTAACTTTGACTGTCTTTCCTCAGTCTTTACGCTATATATTTGAAATAAATCAGCAAAAGGTGTATTGTTTTATTCTCTTTTTTACTCTTCTTTGTTTTCTTTTTTGGTCCGTTCTGCTCTGCGGATGCTTTTAATGCACGTAGTAAAGCCAGTAAACTATGTTGAAGAAGGAAAACACGGTGGGGAAGATCATCCTTGACCACTTGTCGATGGAGTTGACGTCAGACAGGTCCGGGATGTTGACCTTGAGCTGGGAAGCCCGTCTCCTGAGCCGGCTTTTCTTCTGGGTGGCGTGGCGCTCCAGCGCGCTGTGGCCGTAGTTTTGCCGAGCCATGGCCGCTCGACGGTACTGAAGGGTGGAGCTGTCGTAGGCTAGCATGGTGCTACGCGGGTCACCCAGACCCCGGGAAAGATCAGACGGACCCATTTCATTCTTCATCTCAACCGTGGTCAGCCGGATATCATCGGGGGTCATCTGGAGAGAGAAGTAACATTGTGGAATCAGGTCTAGTTAAGAATCACCGTCATCAAATGGTGCATTATTGAAGAGCCCTCTTTACATTATATTTGCAAAACCAGCATTTTTTCTGAGATCTGTGGGTAAGATATTTTCAAAACTCTTTTTGGATGTAACTGGAAGCCGCCTTTTTCTTACTGAACATCTTCTCTTTGAATCACAGACCGCAGGGTAATGCTGTTTTTGCATATGTTGAAATGATGCACAATGATGGATTTCATGAACCAGATGTTGAAAAGAAGTGGCCTGTCCCTTTAAACCCATGATGAATGCAGTACAACCATAGTAAATGAATTGTCAGCTATAGTTACACTGCACTCATGGTAAGCTGTGGAGTAAAGCTTTTCAGCAGGCAATAATATCCAGGATTATGTCCGAATTTCAACCATGGTATGGTTAAAATTCTGTCTGCGTATAAATCAGCCAAATAAATGCAAATAAAAATACGAAGGCAAAAGTCTAGATCAACAGTGAGGAGTCAGGTTGCAGAGATGGAGGTAAGGAAAGGCCGCTTTCACTTTCCACGATAACCCTATACTTTTTTACTTTTACATTTTACAAGTGTTCATTTTAAGCATTATTACATCTTAAGCTGCTCACTAATCATCAAAATTATCCTGCAAAAGCTGCCTTTGCGATGTAAACATTGCTAATGCGGTTTGCTAACTGTTAATGTTACTGTAACAAAGCTACTGTAACTAGTGATGCAGCGATTTATCAGTATATATATTCATATAATTTGAGATTTTATCAAAACTAATACCTAATCAGTTCCCCGTCGTGTTGTTCACCTTGTCAATAGATCTGTTTTGAACATTCAGTAGGCTAAATATTTGGTAACAGAAGTTTAATTTTACCAATTTTCAAAATATATCATATGCATTTATCTGCATTTCTGATTGGCTTTCAATGTTTATATTCAATATCTTTCTTCTGCAGTGTTGGGGAAAGTTACTTTTAAAAGTAATGCATTACGATATTGAGTTACTCCATTAAAAAAGTAACGAATTGCGTTTATGGAAAGTAATGCATTAGGTTACTTTTGCGTTACTTTTTGTCAGCTTGATTATTAGTTTTTTTTAATAACAAAAAATCCAAAAGTTATATTTTTGGCAACTGTAAGGGCCCTTTCACACCAAAAGTGAAATTAATAAGCTTCAAGTCGATTGAAGTGCTCAGGTATTTTGAAAATATATCTTGAAAAAGTTACTTTACTAGTTACTTGAAAAAAGTAATCTGATTATGTAACTTGTAATGCATCACCCTCAACACTTTTCTTCTGTGTTGTTATCGTTATAGTTGCAGTGTGGGCTACCCTTTATATTCTCATAGAATTAGAATGACTATTAAAACGTGTTATAGTTATCATCCGTGCTGTGAACGGGTCTTTAAGCTAATAAGCATCCACTGCACAAAATGCTACGCTCGGCGATCAAACTCCCAGAATGAGTGTCTGGGAAAAAGCCTCGGGTGCAAACGGTAACTGAAAAAAGGGCAGGGCAACATAATGGTGGAAATGATGATGGCTACCATCATTACTCTAAAGGAACAACAACAGAAAGTCATAGAAAAGAAAGTCACAGAAAGAGCTTGGGTTGGTTATCAATGCAGAGCCATTGCATTTTTTTTTACTTAGGGTCAAATATTCAGTACCTTAAGTCTTTGATCGCCTAGTCCTAATGCTGCATCCTCGGCAAAGATCGGATCCCACATCGAGTCATACCCGTCAATTTCCCTCTGTTTCATTCTGGCATAGAGAGCATCGTCTCTCTGAACTACACTTCCCACCAACCACTGCAAGCATACAAAATCAGCACTGTTACAGAGGTCGAGACACAACTCTTTCAATGAGATTAGAAGGAAAGCCCTAGAGGCTCCGCCAGCCGTGAGTCTGTTATTTACAGCTAACAAAAGTCTGCGCCGATCTCCCGGATATTTCATCACATGTTTCTGAGGGTAAAAGCCCATTAGGTCGCGGTTGGTGAACAAGCTTATGCCAGTGGAAAAAATACAGCTATGCATCCGGTGTTTTAACAATCTGACCCTGAAAGCACACAACATATTACCTCAGAGAACCGACCACCTACTGAGCAGAGGCCTTTGTCAACAAACGAGTGAGGTGTGTGTGTGGAAATCTCGGCAGTACCTTGTTGGGGTCGGGCCTGAGTTTCTCATTGTTGGCCGTGGCGGCTTTTTCCGCCGCCTTCTTCTGCCGCTGAGGGCCTCTCCCGAAGAAGATGTAATTGACGAAGGCGTACTCCAGCAGCGCCAGGAACACAAAGACAAAGCAGCACATCAGGTACATGTCTATGGCTTTCACATAGGGAATCTTGGGAAGGGTCTCTCGCAAGTGAGTATTAATGGTGGTCATGGTCAGCACGGTGGTGATACCTGGAGTTCAAAGAAAGCGTTCAGGCATAATTAAGTGCAGCTCAAGTCAAATGCAGCTTTATTTAACAAGAGAAGTGAGACGTAATTATCCAGCAAGCACTGAGTAGGAGCTGCCAATGAAGCAATTACAGAGGTTATTCATGTGTCATCTTCTAACTCGAAACCAGGATGAAAACTCTGACAACAATCAACTTGAACACAATGCACTAATGCAAATGCGAATCGAAAAGATGTGCTGCGAGCTACAGCGCTAGCATTGAGATATACCTAGAGATGTGCTATTCATATCCTACTTAGGGTTATGGATTTGGAGAAAAGCACCATTTCGGGGAGCAGTAGTGTAGCAGGAACGCTGTGAGATGAGTTGCATGACGGAAGTTAATACTCAAGTTTAGGTTTAGGTTTGTTCGCTCTCACGCAACTCACCTCACAAAGTTCTCATCACATGAGTCGTACCTTAAAATGTACAGCTTGTTGAGGCTATTATTAAGCAACCAGACTGAAGATATTCACAAAACAAGCAGTGAAGGAGAGACTTCTTTTGCTCACCAAGGCTGCATTTATTTGATAAAAAATTAAGTAAAATCAGTAATATTGTGAAATATTATTACAATTTAAAATAACTGCTTTCTATTTTCATATATTTTAAAATGCAATTAATTGCTGAATTTTCAGCATCGTTACTCCAGTCTTCAGTGTGACATGATCCTTCTGAAATCAATATATTGATTTATTATTATTAGTATATAATAATTGTGCTGCTTAATATTCTTGTGGAAACAATGATACATTTTTCAGGATTCCTTTGAAAGTTCAAAAGAAAATAATTTATTTTAAAGAGAATTTGAAATATTATACAGTAAATGCATTTACTGTCACTTTTGTTCAATTGCATGCATCCTTAGTACATAAAAGTATTGATTTATTTTCAATTGCATCATAAAAATCTTTTGAACGGTGCGTGTATATTATAAAATGTCTAGTTTGTTGATGGATCTTTGCCTGTACGCTCACCTCTAACCATCTGCCAAATTAGTCAAAGAACAATTCATCAGGATTTCTCCCATATTCCCAAATGTTTAATTTGTTCATCATCATCTCTGTTCAGTTAAATTCACTCATGCATTTCAAACATGTTCAGTGTAGAAAGCTCAAGCGATCATTTTGAAGCCATGTAGAGAAAACGAGACATCAAGTCTGTAATAGAGCTGCTGCATTTCTGTTTAAACAATACAGCAAGGTTGAGACATGTGTTTCTTTGTCACATGCCCCTCACTGCAGACAGATTCATTCTGACAAGTTCACCCAAACACAAAAGGCCCAGCTCCCTATCATCAGTGATCTATTCTCCGCCGTCTCCCCCCGAAGTATCAGCGTCACAAGAAGCCATTTTGTCATAATGGCAGGAACATAGCCCTGGACATAAAACACATCAGTAAAGAGCGACCGGAGGAAAGTTTGTCAGCTTAATCAGCAGTAATATATCAATGCAGATCAGCAGAGGCTACAGAGCACTCCTAATAGAGTTTGGAGCTGAGCACTCTTCACTGGAGTGAGGCAGATTTAAGACCCACTTGAGTCCAAGCATCATATACAATTTCATTTGCAATTTGAGCCTCCTCTTTTGGAACACATGCAGGTACTGCCCAAAGGAAAGCACAACCACACAAATGCATTCAAACATTTCTCTACAGTCTTCTGCGACAAATATTAGGAGAAACATCTGAGCAATGGACCGCATCTCTTGAGCAATGAAAGAGCAACCTCTGAGCAATTATTTTCGTGGGGAACAGATTTTGTAAGATCACCTTGATTTTGCCAAGACATGTTCCTGAATCAACATCTTCTGTTGATCCTACATAGAAAACTGCAGTAGACCCTGTTGAAAAATCCAGCATATGCTGGTTCGGTATGTTTTGAAGCATGGCAGCTGGTTTGAGCTGGTTTAGGCTGGCCCTGAACTGGTTATAAACTGGTTATGAGCTGGTCCTGAAAAAGAGCTAGTTGCTTAGGACCAGCACATGCCCTCACTGGAGTGAGGCAGATTTAAGACCCACTTGAGTCCAAGCATCATACAATTTAATTTGCAATTTGAGCCTCGTCTTTTGGAGCACATGCAGGTACTGCCCAAAGGAAAGCACAACCACACAAATGCATTCAAACATTTCTCTACAGTCTTCTGCGACAAATATTAGGAGAAACATCTGAGCAATGGACCGCATCTCTTGAGCAATGAAAGAGCAACCTCTGAGCAATTATTTTCGTGGGGAACAGATTTTGTAAGATCACCTTGATTTTGCCAAGACATGTTCCTGAATCAACATCTTCTGTTGATCCTACATAGAAAACTGCAGTAGACCCTGTTGAAAAATCCAGCATATGCTGGTTCGGTATGTTTTGAAGCATGGCAGCTGGTTTGAGCTGGTTTAGGCTGGCCCTGAACTGGTTATAAACTGGTTATGAGCTGGTCCTGAAAAAGAGCTAGTTGCTTAGGACCAGCACATGCCCAGCTTAAACCAGCTCATAACCAGCACATGCCCAGCTTAAACCAGCTCATGCCCAGTTTAAAGCAGCTCATAACCAATTTATAACCAGCACATGCCCAGCTTAAACCAGCTCATAACCAGCTTATAACAGCACATGCCCAGCTTAAACCCGCTCAAACCAGTTTAAAACCAGCACATGCCCAGCTTAAACCAGTTTATAACCAGCACATGTCCAGCTTAAACCAGCATATTCCCAGTTTATAACCAGCACATGCCCAGCTCAAACCAGCTTATAACCAGCACATGCCCAGCTTAAACCAACTCATGACCAGCACATGCCCATCTTAAACCAGCTCATAACCAACTTATAAACATGCCCAGCTTAAACCAGCTCAAACCAGCTTATAACCAGCACATGCCCAGCTTAAACCAGCTCATAACCAGTTTATAACAGCACATGCCCAGCTCAAACCAGCTTATAACCAGCACATGCCCAGCTCAAACCAGCTTATAACCAGCACATGCCCAGCTCAAACCAGCTTATAACCAGCACATGCCCAGCTCAAACCAGCTTATAACCAGCACATGTCCAGCTTAAACCAGCTCATAACCAGTTTATAACAGCACATGCCCAGCTCAAACCAGCTTATAACCAGCACATGTCCAGCTTAAACCAGCTCATAACCAGCTTATAACCAGCACATACCCATCTTAAACCAGCTCAAACCAGCTTATAACCAGCACATGTCCAGCTTAAACCAGCTCATAACCAGCTTATAACCAGCACATACCCATCTTAAACCAGCTCAAACCAGCTTATAACCAGCACATGCCCATCTTAAACCAGCTCAAACCAGTCTTAAGTCGCAGTCACACTAGACATTGAGGATGCAAACTTTCTGCAACAGTGGTTTGATACGAATTCGCGGGTCAGAGTTCACCAAACTTAAACCGCTCTCCCACACTCACATGCAGATGCATGGAAGTCAGTGGAACGAAAAGTGTAGTGTGACCGATTTACTAACAGCTTGCGCCAGCACAAAGCCTCTTTTGGTGTTGTTGCTGACGTTGAACAAATGAACTGTTATTGGTCGCTTTACATGTCAGTCAGACCGCCTCTTCCTACTAAAGTGGGCTGTCCTTGGCCAACTGGCTACAGATCCCAAACCCTATGGCCTCAATTAAAAGTCTGGCTAAGCGAGACTATTGGACTTCCAACTTAGAAACTTGTGATGTCTTATGAACATGATGACACCTGAGGGATATAATCACGTTTCAGCAAATGCAATGAGCCAGCATTATAAGATATAACCCGTTATATCCTGTTGAAACTCTTACACCTGCAAAATGAATGTGTATCACCACTTATTCTCTGCAATTTGGTTGGCAGGAGACTCTGAACACCTGCAAAGCTAATCGTAGTGCTGATTTCTTGTTTCTCTATACGTCATCTTTGGAATGTGGAGCAAAGGAACCTCAAACCAGCTTATAACCAGCACATGCCCAGTTTAAACCAGTTTATAACCAGCACATGGCCAGCTTAAACCAGCTCATAACCAGCTTATAACCAGCACATACCCATCTTAAACCAGCTCAAACCAGCTTATAACCAGCACATGCCCATCTTAAACCAGCTCAAACCAGTCTTAAGTCGCAGTCACACTAGACATTGAGGATGCAAACTTTCTGCAACAGTGGTTTGATACGAATTCGCGGGTCAGAGTTCACCAAACTTAAACCGCTCTCCCACACTCACATGCAGATGCATGGAAGTCAGTGGAACGAAAAGTGTAGTGTGACCGATTTACTAACAGCTTGCGCCAGCACAAAGCCTCTTTTGGTGTTGTTGCTGACGTTGAACAAATGAACTGTTATTGGTCGCTTTACATGTCAGTCAGACCGCCTCTTCCTACTAAAGTGGGCTGTCCTTGGCCAACTGGCTACAGATCCCAAACCCTATGGCCTCAATTAAAAGTCTGGCTAAGCGAGACTATTGGACTTCCAACTTAGAAACTTGTGATGTCTTATGAACATGATGACACCTGAGGGATATAATCACGTTTCAGCAAATGCAATGAGCCAGCATTATAAGATATAACCCGTTATATCCTGTTGAAACTCTTACACCTGCAAAATGAATGTGTATCACCACTTATTCTCTGCAATTTGGTTAAAACAGTCGTGTTGCTTAATATTTTTGTGATACATAATTTTTTCAGGTTTCTTTGAAAAGTAGAATATTTAAAATAACTAAATTTTTTTATATAGAAATAATTTGTAAAGTAATAAATGTCTTCACTTTTTATCAATTTAATGCATCCTTTAATCAATTTAATGCAATAAAAAAAAACTGGACTGACCCCAAACTTTTGAACGGTAGTGTACCTAATTGATTATCAATAAACTGTTGTTTAGCATCAGTCTTTGTCTTGTATTGCAGATTGCTGATCATTTTAATTTGATCATTCAATGCATTGGTCCATCTCTAGTAAACACACAGGCCACCTCAAATATATATCTGGTGGCAGAACAGGTCACAATAATAAGCGTCGTGTCTGAGAGTGTGGGTAGAGTCAGACAGCCAGACTTCATGACTTTATCTGTTCCTGAAAGGCAGACCAGTGATGATAATAAGGCTGGAGAACGTGTTGCTTAATATTTTTGTGATACATAATTTTTTCAGGTTTCTTTGAAAAGTAGAATATTTAAAATAACTAAATTTTTTGATCTAGAAATAATTTGTAAAGTAATAAATGTCTTCACTTTTTATCAATTTAATGCATCCTTTAATCAATTTAATGCAATAAAAAAAAACTGGACTGACCCCAAACTTTTGAACGGTAGAGTACCTAATTGATTATCAATAAACTGTTGTTTAGCATCAGTCTTTGTCTTGTATTGCAGATTGCTGATCATTTTAATTTGATCATTCAATGCATTGGTCCATCTCTAGTAAACACACAGGCCACCTCAAATATATATCTGGTGGCAGAACAGGTCACAATAATAAGCGTCGTGTCTGAGAGTGTGGGTAGAGTCAGACAGCCAGACTTCATGACTTTATCTGTTCCTGAAAGGCAGACCAGTGATGATAATAAGGCTGGAGAAAAACACAAATTATGTGCACTTACTCACATGCTTACTCATCGCATACATTGCTTCAAGGTTTAGCAAAAGAACACTGTAACTATTTATGTCTGCAATAACGTCTGCACCACAGCATTTCAGCTTGTGATGATTTTGTGGATAAAGTGTAGGGCTCATACCAGGCTTATCGCCGTATATCGGTCTTCTGTGTGCTCACAGATGTGTGTATAATCGCTGTTGCACTTGAAGGCTTTGAATGTAGTTCATAAAAATCAGTGCTGGGTAGTAACTGATAACATGTAATCTGGAATATGTAATCAGATTCCAAAAATTAAGTACTTGTAATTAGATGATATTATATTTTAGAATACTTGTAATCAGATTACAGTTACTTTTTATAGATTACATGATTACATATTATTCATGCAAAAGCTTAAACCAGGATTAGGTTCAATTAAAGTATTTTTTTATAAACGTGCCTAAGAAAATAACATTACTGATGTGCATCTTGAGACGAAACAGTGGCACTGGCATATTTTAAGATAAATCAGTGCAAGTTTCTTTCAGTTAAAACAGCCTAGACATGCATTTTAGTCCGGGACAGAAAATTGAGAGGCCACACAGCATTTGACCACTGGATTTACAGAAATCAGTTCCGTTTAAAGAAGTGTTTTCTTAGTGTTTTATTTTGACTGATGTTATTTTAAAATTATTTATTTTCATTTTACAGTTTTATGATTTAATTAATTAACCTTTCTTAGCCTAAATTCGTGAACCCCTTTAATGCACTTTCTGTTGTTAATATCAACAAATGGAATATATTTTCTTTCTCTTTGTATTTTTATTTTATATGGTACAAGATTAATCTATTTAAATCAATGTGATACACGAGTTAGATCAAAAGTAATCTAAAAGTAATCAAGAAGTAGTCTTCCTAAAATGTGTAATGTGATGGATTACGTTACTAACTACAATTTCAGTCATGTTATTTGGAATCAGTAACGGATTACATTTTGTAAGCACTGATAAAAGAATTCAGGGTGAGACCCATCCATTACATATTAGTTTTGTTTTTGCTTGTAACGAAAGTCTTGAATAATCATATCTTTTGGTTTTTGTACTTCAAGTTTCAAAAAAACTATAATACCCTTTTCATTGTAAAAAAAATTTTTTTTCAATAAAGGAGACATATTATGCCCCTTTTTACAATATGTAATATAAGTCACTGGTGTCCCCAGAATGTGTCCACATATCATTTATTATATCATTTTGAAAATGCCTATTTTGAGTGGAAGCAGAAACACGCTGTTTTTTGGGCCTGTCTCTTTAAATGCAAATGAGCTGCTGCTCCCCGCCCCCTTTTCCAGAATAGAGCTGCTTACAGCTCGGACCTGCTAAAAACATCTGTTTTGGTTCTGATTATCATGTTTATCGCTCTGAAATCATGCGTTTAGAATTAAAAATTCTGATAAAAGGTTTTCTGAGTGCACACATCCGAAGCACACGCACAGAAAGCGGCTGTCACAGCATGTGAGGACTAAACTAAGCTCTCTTTCACACACAAGTTTACGTTAAAAACACACGAGTTACAAAAAAACACTGGGTTATGTCTGTGAAGGTAAGCAGCTGGGAAATAAATCACATGTTTATGTTAGATCTGTGTGGCAGCAGCAATATACAGTAAATAAATCAACTGCTCTCTCGTCTCTGAGGCTGGGACTCTAAACAGTGTTCTGTGCTCGTCTGTGCAGCCAAACACAGAACAGTTAGCATGTTCTGCTCAAACTTTCTCCATGGCATTAGAAGTAGTACACCGTTGTCACTTGAGAAAACACAATGACTGCGCTGTGGATGGAAACTTACAGATTAAGGGGCGGTAATATTATAATGAGATCCCTTTGTGACGTCACCAAGCGAGCGAAATCATACGCGCTGGTTTTCTCAGACGCTTGCAGAAAAAGGCTTCCCAAAACAAAGTTACTGGGTTAATCTTTTTCACGTTTCCTTGGTTGGTAGATGCACCGTGGACCTGATTATAGAACTTAACACCTGGAAAAGTCAGATTTTCATGATATGTCACCTTTAAATCATACAGTTATCGTGATAAAACGGCTCATACGGTGATATAATATTCTGGTCCTTCCACCCACCCCGAGATCAAACTATACTTCTGAACAGATCTGACTCATGGTCCCAACTGTACAACACGCACAAAAGAGAATAAACTCAACCTGTGGAGAAAACCACGTTCTTGGAGATGAGTTTGTAGTCCACGATGGAGAACTGAGGCAGCTCGATCCTCTCCACCCCCGTGACGGCTCCGTCTCCCCCTCGCCAGTAAAACTGATATCATCTGTGGTGGAGCCATCTGGAGGATCCCAAACACACGTGCGTTACAACAAACTCACATCTGAGTGCATCTCCATGCATATGAGGACAACAGAGGAGCAGCCGCAGAAAATCAGCTCTGCATTAAAACTAGCTTTGTGTTTTACTTCCTTCTGCAACTAAGCTTTAAAGGGCTTTAAACAACGAGAGAACAAAACAGGGCCTGAAAGGGTTTAAAAAATGATCACTTTTTTGGTCTGTGAAAATAAGTGGTGATCATCATCCTCAGGAGGTCCATTTACAGTTTGTATATTATTAAATATTATAATAAATTAGTTTTCTATTAATTTAATGTGAGGTTAGATTTGTTTTCAACCCTGTAACCAATATGTGGGACATGTCTAAATACAGTTTAAAACATTTTAGAAATAAATAGGTAAAACTTATACCATTAAACATGAACAAAACAAACTAAAAATGACACAAACATGGGTAACAGGGTTGTAAATATCACTCAGTTGACATCTCTAAATTACATCACTCAATAGGTGGGACCAAAAGTTTTTGTTGTATTTCCCAAAAATGAATGATAAATATTTATTTCATGTTTGTTTTTTTCTCGCTACAGTATTTTAGGTAACAGGTTTGAAGGTTGCGATGGACAAATGCAATCAACAAAAAAATGGAATAAGGTTGTTTATGTGTAAAAAACATAAATAAATAAAAATGATGTTAATTTGATCATGCAGCAGTGTTATTTTAGTATCATTTAGATACTACTATAGTTTTTATTAATATTTTTTATCTGTTTTTATTTTTAGATTTTTTTTTTTTTAAATGTATTAGTAATTTTGTTTGTAAATTTTTAGTTGTTATATATAGTAGTTAAAATAAATAAACTAATTATATATGTTATATATACACACATAT
>NW_015505871.1:822371-855855 GCF_001515645.1 Sinocyclocheilus grahami
AGCTGCTGCTCCCCGCCCCCTTTTCCAGAATAGAGCTGCTTACAGCTCGGACCTGCTAAAAACATCTGTTTTGGTTCTGATTATCATGTTTATCGCTCTGAAATCATGCGTTTAGAATTAAAAATTCTGATAAAAGGTTTTCTGAGTGCACACATCCGAAGCACACGCACAGAAAGCGGCTGTCACAGCATGTGAGGACTAAACTAAGCTCTCTTTCACACACAAGTTTACGTTAAAAACACACGAGTTACAAAAAAACACTGGGTTATGTCTGTGAAGGTAAGCAGCTGGGAAATAAATCACATGTTTATGTTAGATCTGTGTGGCAGCAGCAATATACAGTAAATAAATGCACTGCTCTCTCGTCTCTGAGGCTGGGACTCTAAACAGTGTTCTGTGCTCGTCTGTGCAGCCAAACACAGAACAGTTAGCATGTTCTGCTCAAACTTTCTCCATGGCATTAGAAGTAGTACACCGTTGTCACTTGAGAAAACACAATGACTGCGCTGTGGATGGAAACTTACAGATTAAGGGGCGGTAATATTATAATGAGATCCCTTTGTGACGTCACCAAGCGAGCGAAATCATACGCGCTGGTTTTCTCAGACGCTTGCAGAAAAAGGCTTCCCAAAACAAAGTTACTGGGTTCATCTTTTTCACGTTTCCTTGGTTGGTAGATGCACCGTGGACCTGATTATAGAACTTAACACCTGGAAAAGTCAGATTTTCATGATATGTCACCTTTAAATCATACAGTTATCGTGATAAAACGGCTCATACGGTGATATAATATTCTGGTCCTTCCACCCACCCCGAGATCAAACTATACTTCTGAACAGATCTGACTCATGGTCCCAACTGTACAACACGCACAAAAGAGAATAAACTCAACCTGTGGAGAAAACCACGTTCTTGGAGATGAGTTTGTAGTCCACGATGGAGAACTGAGGCAGCTCGATCCTCTCCACCCCCGTGACGGCTCCGTCTCCCCCTCGCCAGTAAAACTCGATATCATCTGTGGTGTAGCCATCTGGAGGATCCAAACACACGTGCGTTACAACAAACTCACATCTGAGTGCATCTCCATGCATATGAGGACAACAGAGGAGCAGCCGCAGAAAATCAGCTCTGCATTAAAACTAGCTTTGTGTTTTACTTCCTTCTGCAACTAAGCTTTAAAGGGCTTTAAACAACGAGAGAACAAAACAGGGCCTGAAAGGGTTTAAAAAATGATCACTTTTTTGGTCTGTGAAAATAAGTGGTGATCATCATCCTCAGGAGGTCCATTTACAGTTTGTATATTATTAAATATTATAATAAATTAGTTTTCTATTAATTTAATGTGAGGTTAGATTTGTTTTCAACCCTGTAACCAATATGTGGGACATGTCTAAATACAGTTTAAAACATTTTAGAAATAAATAGGTAAAACTTATACCATTAAACATGAACAAAACAAACTAAAAATGACACAAACATGGGTAACAGGGTTGTAAATATCACTCAGTTGACATCTCTAAATTACATCACTCAATAGGTGGGACCAAAAGTTTTTGTTGTATTTCCCAAAAATGAATGATAAATATTTATTTCATGTTTGTTTTTTTCTCGCTACAGTATTTTAGGTAACAGGTTTGAAGGTTGCGATGGACAAATGCAATCAACAAAAAAATGGAATAAGGTTGTTTATGTGTAAAAAACATAAATAAATAAAAATGATGTTAATTTGATCATGCAGCAGTGTTATTTTAGTATCATTTAGATACTACTATAGTTTTTATTAATATTTTTTATCTGTTTTTATTTTTAGATTTTTTTTTTTTTAAATGTATTAGTAATTTTGTTTGTAAATTTTTAGTTGTTATATATAGTAGTTAAAATAAATAAACTAATTATATATGTTATATATACACACATATATTCTGGCATTGGTGGGAACATAACAGCAGACAACAGACATTTAATTGTTTGATCAAAATTATTGCTAGAGGACAATTTAGTATTTGCTGGATATTGGTTGGGACATGTGCTGTCAAATCGATTAATCACGTCCAAAATAAAAGTTTGTGTTTACATAATATGTGTGTGTGTACTGTGCATATTTGTATGATCATATATGAATACACACGCATACATGTATATATTTAATAAATATTTTTTATTGAATTTTTTATAAACACAAAATGTTTATTTTGGATGTGATTAATCGATTTGACAGCACTGTGTCAAAGCATCTCTACTAAACTCTATACCCTTGGAGTAACATTAGTTCATTTAAAATGCGTTTTTCCACAATTAGTGAAAAATTAATTTAGTATATTGTCAAAACTATGATGTTGTGTGAACATTTTAATTCAAGAAGTTCAGCCTCTGAGGTGGGACAGACTAAAATCAGCATTTTAATTAAAGGGGGAACAGACTCTTGAAACCAGCTCTGTTTCATGTTAGGTTATATTTCTAGATATAACAGTTTATCTAACATATCCAACAAAAAGCGTGGGATTCGTGTTTTTAATACTTTACATAAACCAACAGGATCCCAAAGTGCACATATTCATGGAAAGTGCAGTGTAAATATTGACGGTGACATTTAGATTTCAAAACAACTGATCATTAAATTATGTTTATGAAACAGACGCACATCCACAAATCCGTGAAGGAATCTGTGTGTTTGCTAGTTCTCCGTCCTCGCTGAGGTTCCTTCTCCATCTGCACCAGTTTGTCTGCGTGCAACTTATAATGAGAACCAGTGACCTATTTAGTGTATTGAATAATTAACGGTGAGCTTCTGATTTCTTCATATTCAAGGGAGTTATCTCTGCATGACTTGGCAACCAGGTACAGACTTAAAAAGGCCAGCAAAGCTGTAGGCCTCATAAAGCATTAATACAAAGATAACAAATACGGCTTTCTCATTCGGTATAATGGGCCAGAGAGCAGCGTGAGGTAAATACGACAAGAGCTTGAGTCATGTGACAATCATAAGATGTGTCTTCCTAGCGTGGGAGCGTTTGGAGACCATCACAGGTTGTGTCGTGTTCACCCCGCTGTCTGAAAAGGCTTTTAAACGGAGAGCAGACGAAAGCGAGAAAGCACAAGAGAGAGAGAGCCGAGGACTCTAGAGAAAACTACTGTTGGACTGGTGTTTCACTTCCATTAAATCTATTATCTCTGTGCCACCGCGTCTGATTCTGTCAATTGAATGGCTGATTACTGTCAACAGATCACATTTACTTCTACAGCTCCATTATTCTCTCGGGGCCCTGAGAGAAACCAGAGGAAAAGGCATCCACATCAGAGGTGAGCGACTCGAGCCGAGAGCTGCCGCTATTAAAAATGCATCAAGACTCAAGTTGATCAGGAAAAAGGAGGCTAAAGCTTGTGTCTCATTAGCCCGCGTGAAAACACTTCCGTTCACTTCTGCACTGACATAACGATTGTGTGCAGACACGGGAAAAGAAACGTGAGTGTGGGAGAGAAAACGACAGAAAGCAGGGTTGCCAGGTGAACGCCACTGGAATTCGATTTGAATTTTTAAAAAAAATGCATTCCATTTTTCATCAGCAACATATGAGACACTTTTAGAAACATTTGCTGGTATTAATAATGATCAATATTTGAAATTCTACCTAAAGAAATTTGAATTAAATGTATATAAATTCTGTATTTATTTTTTATATATGCGTATTATATAATTTATTTAATAATTGTAATTAATTGTCATAGTGGAAGAATGCTCTTCTGCTTATTTTATATATATTATATTCTCTCTCTATATATATATATATATGTGTGTGTGTGTGTGTGTGTCAAGCGGCAACCTCCCGCTCTCTCTCGTGAAGCCAACACGGAAGTGACTTAAAGTGTAATTCATCGACTGGCCGCTAGAGGCTGGCTCCAAAAGGGAGTCAATCCCATAGACACCTCATGTTAAAATGCCCAACTTTACAGCAGAAAAAAAAATTATTTTGGTCTATATAGCTAATTTTGCCCTTCGTGACGACTGTGAGGGGGGTGAATTTTTTTATAACTCATCCGTTTAAATTATATTAAGCCTTAAAGTTCTGCATAATTAAGGGGGCGTGGCCACTTGAGTGACAGGTGGATTGCCGCTGCTGTCACCACCGTCGAGCTAGGTGGGCGTGGCTTCAGCAACCTGCTCCCGCCTCTTTGCCCATTTTCGATTATCCGGGAGTGACGAGCGGCTGCCAAGATGGCGACGGCCGGCTCCGCCCACTTTTGAGCTTCAAAAACGCTCTTCGGAAATCTACGTGTGACGTCACGGACACTACGTCCATGTTTTTATACAGTCTATGGTGTGTGTGTGTGTGTTTGTGTGTATAAAATAAATTGATACATTTATCAATTAATGAATTAACAATTAACAAATAACATTTTTATACAATTATCTAGCAATGATAGCCATTTTGTGATGCTTTATGGGAAAATTTACATCTTTTTTGATGGCAGTATTGTTTTTACTATGTAAACGTTAGGTGTGATGTCTAAAAATACTGTACATACTGTATGAGGAATAAATATGAATATTTAGTCAAAATTATTGATGTAATAATTTATGTTTTGACTAGTTATTTCAACATAACTTTCAATGCAACATCCTGTGGGGCATGTAGCCCAGTGTTGCCAAGTCCACGGTTTTCCCACAGAATTGGGCTGCGTTTATACTGCTGCCGCGGGTTGTATTTATAGAATGCGAATGCGATTTTGGAGTGATTTTTGCCAATTTCCACCTGAATGTGATTGGGCTGTTTTTGTTATGCAGACCTGGCAACCCTGAAGTTGCCCATTCAATTTAAATGTATACTTATGAAATAAAAGATTCTTAAATTCTGAATTTTGCAACACCTTTAAAGAGAACAGTGTTATTTTAATATCACTGAGATACTATTCGTTTTTATTAATATTTTGAATGTTTTTATTTTTACATTTTTTGCTTTCATTTCATTTCATAGTTTTAGTAATTTTGTTGTGCTTTTTGTCATTTGTTATTAGTTGTTATTTATTATTTATTCATTCGTTTTATTTATATATTTTAATCATTTTTATTTCAGTCATTTTTTTTTAAATGTTTTTAGTTTTAGTTAACTATAATAACCCTGAGAGGGAATGAGTGAAAGGAGAGGGGAAAGAGCCAGAAATGGAGGGCTGGAGCGAGAGAACGAGGGAGCAAGAGAAAACAGCGCAGTGTATTGGTAGCTGAAGGAAGTCAGGCCTGACCCTCAGTGTTTCTGTGCTGCTTAACGCTTCTGGCAACTTAATGATGAAACGAGAAGCCTGCGCCGGAGCATCACATCACAGCGCTGTAATCCAGCACTCCAGGGACAGAGATAAACACTGAGAAGACCTCGCATTCTTCTCCTGTGTCTTTCAGTTTTATTACAAGAAAAATTGCGTTACACACAATTACAGGCAATAATGACAAAATAGAAAGCCCATTGATCTTGATAAAGAGGGAGATGATTAGCTGTTGTTATGGCTGTAAATGCATCATTTAGCACTGCTGTCACGGCACAGCTGAAAAGCAGATCATCAGACGGGTCGGGGTAACAGATAACGCATAATCGCTTGAGCCTATGTTTTTACCGTACTTTTCTATTTAATCGGTTCTGTAATATTGGGTTTAGAGATCAATGCCAGCATTTGGAGGGTTTCTGCAGAACAGACCCCAAAAACACCATTAAAGGACTGTGTGTTCAACAAGAAACAAGACTGTTCAGGGAGAGTGACTTTCTTAATGCATTGCTTATGAAAATGATTCAACTGGTTACTGAACAGCCGTTCACTCTCAAATGTGAAATGCACAGCATTTCAAGCTTAATGTTACATAGTTACAGTCTAACATCAGAATCAGAATCAGAAAGAGCTTTATTGCCAAGTATGTTTGCACATACAAGGAATTTGTTATAATTTATTACAAGCTTCCAGTACACGGAGACAACAACAACACACAGATAATAAAAATGAGATGTGAATAAAATACACATGCATAAATATAAACCACAAAAAAATAATAAATTGTATGTACAGGTGTGGTATAGATGGAATAGGAATAGAATAAAAACTGGCTTAGTTTGGTCTGGAGGAGTGTTTAGTAAACTGCAGGGGGTCTAGTAAGGGTCCAGTAATGTCCTTCAGATAAGCCAACACCAACCTCTCAAATGTCTTCATGACCACAGACGTTAGGGCCACAGGTCTGTAGTCATTAAGTCCTGTTATCTTGGGTTTCTTTGGGATGGGGATGATGGTGGAGCGTTTGAAGCAGGCAGGGACTTTGCACAGCTCCAGTGATCTGTTGAAGATCTGTGAGAAGATGGGGGCCAGTTGGTCAGCGCAGGTTTTCAGACAGGCTGGTGTCACACCGTCTGGGCCTGGTGCTTTTCTTCTCTTGTTCTTCCTGAAGACCTGGCGCACATCATCCTCACTGATCTGAAACGTAGGAGTGGGGGAGAGGGGGGTTGCAGGAGGTGTTGATGGTTGTGTGGAGACCCTGGTAAAACTGATCATGTTTTGAGAAACAAAAAACAGGAAAAACGAACAAAAACAGTACAAACACTGGAGAGCCAAACACTGAGGCTGCCGTCTGCGGCGCCATCGCATGTATTAATAACATAAACATGAAATTACATTTGCCACCATATTATTATTATTATTATTAATGCTATTTTCTTTATGGCATAAATTAAAAAAATAAAAACAACAAATGCCATTATAATATACATTATTATCATTATTATTATTACATATTTTATTGTTTTTAATAATATTTTTCTATATTATTTTATGTTTTGATAAAACAAACTAAAATAAAAACCCTTCTGCATATTGGTCATAGTAAATAATTATTATTATTATTATTATTATTATTATTACTATTTTATATATGGCATAAATAAATATATTTAAAAAACAACAACAAAATAATTATAATATAATATAAATTATTATTATTATTATTATTACATATTTTATTGTTTTCAATATTTTTATAAAATGTTAAATAAAATATTTAATAAATTTTAATAAAACAAAATAAAGTAAAATAAAAATTATTCTGCATACTGGCTATCAGTAAATAATAATAATAATTGTAATATTATAATTATAATAATTATTGTTGTTGTTATTATTACATATTTCATAATAATATACTACATATAAATTACTATTATCATTACTATTTACTACTATTAATAGTAATTATACTAATTAATATTATCATAACATATTATTACATATTTTATTGTTTTTAATAATAATAATAAATGTAATTATTTTTCATTATGTTTTTTTTTTTTTTTTAATAAAATAAATAATTCTGCCTATTGGTTATCATAAAAATAAGTACTAGAAATATCTGTCCAAAAACAATATCAGTTGACCTCTAGTGAGGGTGATCATGAAAAGCAGATGCATAGATCTGGTGCTGTGGGTGAAGAAGGACAGAAGGTGCAGCACTCACAGCTCTCGATCTCCAGCGTGCAGTTCTGCTCGTCCAGCGGGTATCGCCGCAGGTCCATCATACAGGCCGCGGTGGTGGTGATCCTGAATACAGAGCAGAGACAGGGGACTGTGGGGATTACTGACGCTTCTCAAGGACAAGAGCAGCCCTCCTCCCTCATCTACACATCCACACTGCTGACTCACCCACAAACAGGCTGCAGATTGATCTTTAAACTACGTTCCTGTTGCTCAAACACTGGAGAACAGCATCAGCAACACCAAGCCAGGGGTCTGAATCCCAGGCAATGCATGAACTGATAAACTGTGTACCTTCAATGCAATGCATGTTGCTTTTGATAAAAGTGTCAGCCAAATGTAAGTAAATGGTATAATGAGCAAGTATCAATCTTGAGTGGACAACCAAAGTCCTCGTTACCTGAAGAAACACACTCCTCTGAGTCTGACCCAGCTGCAGCAGCAAAGCCATTCTCTATAGAAACTAGAAACTACAATTTAATAGATGCCTCTGAACTTCATGTGGGTTGTTAAAACTTCATCTGAAGAACTGCTTATCTTTAATAATTTAGCGCATAACTCAATTCGAAATCCTTTCACTTGAATTCTCCAACAAATGTGAGTGCAACTTCACCTCTTTTTCCCTTTTTCCATAAGTCTCTTATGCTCACCAAGGCTGTTTATTTCAATTTCAATCAAATGTTAAAAAATACAGTAATATTGTGAAATATTATTATAATTTAAAACAGCTGTTTTCTGTGTGAATCTCTGTTAAACTGTAATGTATGTCTGTGATGCGCAGCTGTATTTTCAGCATCATTCCTCCAGTCTTCAGTGTCACATGATCTTCAGAAATCATTCTAATATGCTGATTTGCTGCTCAAGAAACATTTCTGATTATTATAAATATTATAAATGGTGCTGCCCAATATTTTTGTGGAAACTGCGATACATTTCATTGTATTTATAATGTATTTACATATAAATATCATGAATTATAAATAACTTCAATATTATGAAACATTATAAATATAAATAATTCTGCTTTTAATTTTAATAAATCATTTCATATTTCTACTCAGCTTTTTGAATTACCATCAGTCAGTTTCCATCATGATTAATTTAATTAATTTATATATATATATATATATATATATATATAAAAAGTAGAACTTGTGACTGCAGGTTGTGAGTTTAGTACAACTTTGATTTGATTTAAAGCAGCATTTATCACATTTTTGCAGTTTTTATCATGTAGGTTATGGTTAATTATGGTTTGTCAGCATAGCGAGAACAAGCCTCATCTCTTTCTTTGTTCACCAAGACAACATTTGGGGTCAGTAAGATTGTTTTCTGTGAAAGAAATTAATACTTTTATTCAGCGAGGATGCATTAAACTGATCAAGCGTGATGTTAAAGACTTTCATAATGTTACAAAAAAAAATCTGTTCCAAATAAATTCCGCTCTTTTTGATTCGATGTAAAGCAGCAATTTTTTTTTTTTTTTTGTGGGTTGCAATTTTTACCGTATAGAGTTCTGATTTGTCAGCAAGCCTCTTTCTCTTTCTTCCCGATCATAAATCAGCATGCTAAAAACATCAATACTCCAGAGGTTCCTGCTGCATCGTCCCACAATCACAACTCCACAGGAAGCACTGGAAGAACTGGGAGCTCTGGGAAATCAGGAAATTAGGCCAAGATGGCAGAGGTAAAAATAACAGGCTATTTATAGGTCGTCAGCAAAAGTCTCAGTGCGTTTCTGTGTCTAAGAGATGGATGGATGAGAGAGTCACTGGTTCCTCCAGCTGATGAGGTCTGGTGTTTCTGGAAGCGTGCTGCTGGAAAGCTGTGAGAAGTATTCGAGGTGGAGTTGATTAGCCTCTTTCTCTCGATTTCTCGATTCCTCCATCATTCCTTACCATTGTTAACCCTTTCATCTCTGAAACCCCTTTCATCTTCTCCTTATCTTCCCATCGTCCATCGTTCTTTCACTACATACAACATGTCTCTTTTTCTCTCTGTTGGCATGGGGTCCATTCATGACACTGACTTTCATTAATCCTCAACAAGCTTGAATGATGCCATTTATTCAGCACACGCTCGGTTCAGTTTTCCATCCGTCTAAGAACAACTGATTAGACACTACTGTTCAAAAGTCTGGGGTCATTTTTTAAAATAAATTATTAATGTTTTTATTCATCTAGGATGCATTAAGCATAAAGTGACAGTGATGGCATTTATAATGTTACAAATAAATGCTGTTCTTTTGAACTTTCTATTCATCTGTGAATCAGAAATGTTTCTTGCCCAGCAAATCAGCATATTAGAATGATTTCTGAAGATCAAGTGACACTGAAGACTGAAATTCAGCTTTGATCACAGGAATAAATTACATTCGACATTATATTCACAGAGATTAAATTATAATAATATTTCACTGTTTTTACTGTAGTTTTGATCAAATAAATGCAGCCTTGGTGAGCAGAAGAGACTTATATTCAGTTTGAAGAAAATATATAATAATGTATCATTTCTGTTTAAAGTTTTGATGCTTTTGAACTAAAACTGGTAATAATGAACACTATTTCAACAATAATTTTGTCTAGTTGATGACTTGCTTTGTACAATTGTATTATGGGTGCCACTTAAGACTTTTCCTTTAAACATGCATTATTCCTGAGAGAAAAAAGAATTAGTACGATATAAAGGAGAAAACAAAGGAACAAATCCATATTAAAGCAACCTGGATGTGTGTTTTTTTCATCGGAGGGGGCTAATATGATTTATTTGTCAGGTGTTATTATTACCCCCAACCACTCCAACACTGATTTCCATTAAATCTGATATAATGATCTAGTCTTTCTCATCATAAGTCTATTTATTACCAAATGCACATGTTCATTTTACTAAAAGAAGGTAGATATATTTGTAGCAGTCTGTGAGTTAGGAAGAAAAACGTAAACAGATTGTGCCCCCAGTCTCTCTTACTCATCTCCCCGTCTCACTGTGACCTGCCGCTTACTGCTTGATTTGTATCCGCTTGAAGAGGGCTTGGCTCAATATATTAAGAGTAGAAGGAAGCTAGGCCTGACCCTCAACGGTTTAGTGCCGCTTAACGCCTCTGGCAGCTTGTATCCGCTTGAAAAGGTTCTGAGGAATAAAAGTCAGAGCTGTTTACTCTACAGTGCCGTTAGACTGCTACTTCCCTGCATTGAAACCCACCAACGCCAAGGTCTTCTCATCCACATGCATTCAAGAGCGCTCTCTTTACCAGCACACTAGACTTCATCTATCCATCTATCACCGGCGGGCCGCAGCGCTACGGGTTCCCCACGCACCGCACAGGTTCATGTAAGGGTTGGGTACAGACCCCAAGGCAGCATGTGTACCTTTATTCCAAACGACCTTGTTTACTAAGGCTTGTGCTGCAACACACCACGCAGGGGTCTGACTAAATTACATTATGATGGTGGGGAGAGGACGAGCTGAAAACACGGCAGCCAAAACGGTAGTCCTGAATTGCATCAAGGATTTTGCAAACTAAACTACTGGAATGTGATTTTTTCTAAGCCTCTGGTGCTGTTCATTCATTCTTGACAGAAAAATTTGACTTCAATAATAATCTTCAGCCAAATGTCTTCTTTAAAAAGAGATCTTAAGTTAAGTTAAGCATTTGTTGCTTTGTCGTAAATCAGCTAGCTTTACTATAGTTTAAGTTGGAAATTTCATTTTCAGGTCTATGCTGAAAAAGTGGTTAACAGGTAACAAAATGGGTCAGAACTATTCAATATTCAATAAATATAATTTAGTACCATAAAATGTTATATAAAAATATTAAATAATAAAATATTACATAAAAATATTAAATAAAAACAACATCAAACTAAAATATAGTACATTTGATTTAAAATCTGTAATTTTTGACAACAACATGAACAACACCAGAGGTTTAAAAAGTATAGCGATTGTTTCGATGGTGAAAAATGGAAGCTATATGGTTGAAGGGAAGGGGCTAAAAAACAAAACAAAACAAAAACACTTGATGATGTCAACAGACATGGAATGTCATTTGAGTGCGCATACACATATAATGTGCACACACAGACTAGGAATGTGCACTAGAAAGTGTTTCTGCATAGCATTAAAGATACCAGGGTCATTGGGTTTGATTCCCAGGAAATGCATGAACTGATCAAATGTGTACTTTGAATGCAATATAACTCGCTAAGCACACACTATGAGGTGTTCAGCAAGGCTATGTACTAGGCCCAATTAAGAAGCGTTACAGTGCAGTTAGGGCCACTTCTGTCTAAATGCAGCTGACTAATTTAGGACATAATAGACTTAAGCAAATCCAAATTACTACACATAGTGACTGAGAGAAGAAGAGGTCTTCTGTTTACCTTCTCATTTACAGTGGATGAGCCACACAATAAAATGGAGACATTATCATTCATTCTCACTTACAGAAAAGGTTGCCTATTATATGGAGGTGAATTGCATTGGCTGGTGTTATTTTTCTTGAAGATGTCTAAGGGCAGAATAGGACAGCTTCTATTTATAGCAGGCATTATTTTATTTTGTGTAATCACGCATAACTGTGCTATCTTTCTGTGTAAAGGTAGGTGAATATATCAGCAGCAACAGGAAACCTCAGATAGGAGAGGCATCACTGCAAGGAAAATTGCTGAACTGGTAGCAGAATTCAATACCATGTCCTTCTCTCACACTTTTATGTCTGATTCTGTCAATAGCGGCCTAGCAGGATCACAAAAGAAATCTATATTAAAGTAATATAAAAGTAAATGCTCTGATCTTTATGTGACACGTCCTTGTTCTGCCTCCCTAAGAGAATGTTTTTTTTTATATTATTATTTTTTTGCAAAAATTCTGTACATTTATGTTTAAAAACAAATATTTGGTGGTTAAATTCAATACGAACTCTTAATTTTTTTGCATTTGACACATGCTTTTATCCAAGGCAACTTATATTGCATTCAAAACACATATTTTTTCAGTTCATGCATTTCCTGGGAATCAAACCCATGACCTTGGTATTTTTAATCCTATGCTTTACACTTTCTTAATTCACATTCCTAGTCTGTATATGCACATTGATTTAATTTACTTTTTTTTTTTGAGAGGCATCACTGCAAGGAAAATTGCTGAACTGGTAGCAGAATTCAATACCATGTCCTTCTCTCACACTTTTATGTCTGATTCTGTCAATAGCGGCCTAGCAGGATCACAAAAGAAATCTATATTAAAGTAATATAAAAGTAAATGCTCTGATCTTTATGTGACACGTCCTTGTTCTGCCTCCCTAAGAGAATGTTTTTTTTTATATTATTATTTTTTTGCAAAAATTCTGTACATTTATGTTTAAAAACAAATATTTGGTGGTTAAATTCAATACGAACTCTTAATTTTTTTGCATTTGACACATGCTTTTGTCCAAGGCAACTTATATTGCATTCAAAACACATATTTTTTCAGTTCATGCATTTCCTGGGAATCAAACCCATGACCTTGGTATTTTTAATCCTATGCTTTACACTTTCTTAATTCACATTCCTAGTCTGTATATGCACATTGATTTAAATTACTTTTTTTTTTTTGCATTTGGCACACGTTTATATCAAAAGCAACTTATGCTGTGTACTAAAATGCTGTGAATGGGACACATCACAACACAATAAGCTGATCACTGCTAAAACTATTCTTGAAATGTTGGTTTAAATCAGACAGAAGACATTGTGTTTACATTTAAACAAATGAGTCTATCCGACACTAGTCTCAGCCTAAGATAGCAATGATTTCTTTATACACATTGCACACAAAAGCAGAAGGCACTTTTGATCTGGCAAGTTTGATCTCATTGGCTGAATTTACACAACTTCCAGGAGTGAAGGCATACAGGTTTTTTATCAGTCCATATGGAAACAGAGTAGTGTTTAAAAAAGTAATACCCTTATGAAAATTAACCATGGTTTTACTATAAATAAAACCAAAAAACCATGGTTATTATAGTTAAACCATGACCACAAATGAACCGTAGTTTTGCTACACTAACAGTAGTTTAGCAATGGTATTTGTAATCAAACTGATTATACAAATGGTAATCAATCCGCCAAAAAAAAAAAAAAACATGGTTACTTAACTTTACATTTAATAAAACCATGGTTAATTGGTTAAAAGTTCAGTTTGAAACTAAATGAATATGAAAATATCTATGGCATAATAATTGAAAATATTTTGACATTAGTCCATTAAAACAAGGACGACACAGACTGCTAAGCTGTAACATGATTAACTTGTCGTATTATGACTCAGAAATTGTATTTAAGCCTGTGTATTTTCATCTCCTGGCCAGAGTCCATATTATTGGTTGAAGTCTTTTAGGAGCAAGATAATCAGGTCTACCTGCCTGTGCTAAATTGTCAGACTGGGCTCTCACAGACAGCTATAGAAGAGCGCTGTTATTTTCTTCTTCTCCTGGTAATTGAGGAACATGCTTTGGCAGGCTTAGTGGAGCAGGGCACCCAAGAAACACAGACAACACACCCCAACTCATCACAAACACACACTCCCATACAACATTCACAAACCCAGAAAGCCCATCTTCCAACACGCTTTTGTGTCAAACTGCAACAGAGCACAGATTCGCACTAAATTTCAGATGTCACAAAAGAGAACGCTCTATTACTGCCTCCTCAACACATGCTCACACACACACACACACACACACACACACATGCGGCCGCAGCCGGCTCTGTCTCACATGTGAAGGTCTCCATTGACAAAGTAGCGTGCTGGCAGTCCCGAAAGCCATGTTCTGCAGGCCAGGTCACGGCACTCTCACACATTCCCATCAATGTTTCATCATGTGCATTTAGTATTTCTGCACGCAGTTTGTTATGTAAAAATAGCTTATGTAAGCGGGCACTTACATAATGAAGCGTTATAAATTATATTTATTGATTTTGGTCGCCTTAACAACAGTGAATTATCTGCTGCAATGCAGATATTAAATTTTTAAGCACTCTTCTGATAAGGACACTGCTGTCAGGCTGAGGAACGGCAAGCACAATGCACAGCTTTGGAATTAGCAACAACAATTTCATCCCTTCTAAACATAGACAGCGATGTTGAGTCATTTACACCGGCATAATGCATCAGCAGCCAGGGAAAATAAAAACAGGCCTCTGAACACGTCGTGAACGCGTTATGTGGGTGGTTTGCAAATAGTTTGCACGGACAGAATGATGAGAGGAGTCAAACGTGATTACAGGTCGATAACGACAATGGCGATGACCTCAACGGACGTACCTTAATCCGTAGAGCACGGTGCCGTCGGGATGCAGGCGTATCATTCGGTTCTTGACTGTCACTCCGTGAACGAAGGATTTCTTATCGTTGAGGAAGTAGGTGTCGGGCACCCACAGCTGGTCAGCCACGCGGTTATCCAAGGTTAGATTCAGAGGGATCTCCGTGTACGACAAGCGCTTGTCTCGCCAAGCCTGCTGGAAATACATGGTCAGGGTGTAGTCCTAAAAAAAAAGAGGAGCATTTGGAGAAGATGAGATCGTGAAGACTACTGGGAAATACAACATTCCTCCTATCTCTCTCTGCATTTGGGTTTTCAGTTCATGATCAATTTGAGATATTTAGAGAAATATGGGCATGTGACTTACACTATGAACATGCAGCCATCACTATGATATTTTTATATGTTTACATCAATATTTAATACTAATATGACTGAGGTTAATATTTAAAACTATACTGTGATTAATATTTAAGTATTTAATATTAATATTTAAAACACTGTAAAAATGTTACTTTAAGGAGCTCTTTGCTCCTGGTCGAATCCTTTAGTTTAGTTTTCTTGCCGTGTCTTAATGTATGTACACTACCATTCAAAAGGCTGAGGTCAGTAAGATTATTTATTTTTATTTTTTTTGGTATGTATTGGAAAGAAATCTCTGCTCGCCAAGAATGCATTTATTTGATCACAAATACAGAAAATCAGTAATACTATAAAATGTTATTATTCTATAAAATAATCATTTTCTAGCTTAATATGCTTTAAAGTTCCTTATTTGCTGTTTAAGAAATATTTCTTAGTATAATCAGTTGAAAACAGTCAATAAAACTAACATAATATTAATTTAAAATATAAATATGAATTAATTTAATTTATTGGTATTAATTCATTGATTTAGATGTTACCGCATGAAGCAAATTATGTTTATTTAATCATTTTCAGTCCCAAGACACACGATCAATGTCTCATCAAGCTGCTAATACTGTACCAAGAATATATATTGTCTGCTTGATTAGTTACTACTAGCGGTTGTTGATCATTACTTTCAGATCATAATCCTGTGTAAACACTGCAGGTGGTGTCAGGCTCGCAGATGCACCTTTTCATTTAACCCAGCTGAGTGCTCACTAAACACCGCCTCGCTCACAAATCACTCTGTGTTTCAAGTCATTACAAGTTCGGATGTGAGCACAAGTGATGAGGTCCGAGTGTGTGAGATGTTTACTCTGTAATTAGCCCATCCATTCCCACCCGTCTGACACATTCAGGCCCATATGTTGACGAGCATTGTCCCACTGACAGTCTAATCAGTCAATCACAGTGAAGCATCAGCTGATGTTTTATGCTCATATTTTGTAAAATGCCTCATTATAATTCTGTACCATCCATTATTATTTTCTCATCCGAACTGTTTTTGAGCATGCACTTTTCTCTTGCCTCCTGGGATGAAATGCCCCTGATTTTATCTGGGGTTTGTTTCGGGAGTGCTGTGGATGTGTTTATCAGCGTGGCCAGAGATTGAGGGGCAGTGGGCTGGCTGAACGCTGGCAAGCGGTTTCTAGCCCCATATTTATCTCTCCGTGCTTCTCCAGCGGTGACCTGTGAGGGAACTCTTAAAACCGGCCAAAAATAACCAGCACACTTGATCAACTTACTCTCAGGCATCAAACCTCGCTCAGATTCAAAAGCCAATGGAAGAACCAGCTGCGACTCACACTGTCTTGCATGTGCCACTTCAGCATGAGCAAACACACGCTAAACACATCTGAACACACATATGCACATCACAGTTGTCCATGACATGATCCTGTACACAAATAGAATTTTTTGCACCACATTTCTTTTAGACTAGACTGATAAGAATCCAAATTACTGATAACCAAGATATGACTATAAAAGCCCTAACGAGCATGCAGATGGTCCATCATCAGCCGTCGACTCTCGTAATATCCTCCCATCTCCAGCATTTGTCATTAATGCGTAGAGGAGGTTAAGGATGGTGCTGAGCATCGACGCTGCAGGTTTCCCTCAGGAGAAGCATCAGAGTCTTAAAGGGACAGTTCACCCAAAAATTAAAATGTGCTGTTAATTTACTCGCTCTCATGCCATCCAAGATGTAGATGACTTTTTCTCTTTAGCAGAAAGCGAAGAAGACTTTTAGCTGAATTCATGGTCATTGGTGGTTCATTAAATGTAAGTCAATGGCTACTGTCATTTTGAAAGTAAAAAAAAAACAAACAGCATATCAAGGAGCACAAAATACCAGTGACTCCTGATGATATACTGAGGTCTTATGAAGCGAAACGATCAGTCTGTGCAAGAAACTGAACATTATTTAAAACATTATTACCTGTAATCCAGAGCCTCAGACAAACGGTCCGGAGTGATGTCCGGTTCATGAGCGAATCATTCTTTTGAACTGGTTCTATTTAGTGAACTGGATGCTCGAGCAGCACAGATCTACAAGTTACTCAATCAAAACTCACTTTCAGACGCCTGAGAGTCACTGCGACTGGAAATGAGCAGAAATAGTGCCGTATCTGATCCTGTGATGAATGAATCATTCAGCGCTCCAGTTCCTCCAGCAGACACTGAACTGAGGAAACTGACCGAAGACCGACGAGCCGCTGATATTCACATGCATGAACCAAACACACCAATGAAGGGTCAAATGAAGGTTTTTATGGTTTCTCATAGTTGTCTCACAATTGTCTGCCTTACTTTCTTGTGTGCAACAGAACTGTTTAGTTACCAACTTCTTCCATAGAAGAAAGTAAGTTATGCAGGTTTGGACTGACATGAGGATGAGTAAATAATGCAAGTGCACTCTTAAAAATAAAGGTGCTTCACGATGCCATAGAAGAACCTTTTTGTCTAAATGGTTCCATAAAGAACATTTAACATCTGAAGAACCTTTCTGATTCACAAAAGCTTCTTTGTGGCGAAAGAAGGTTCTTCAGATTATAAAAAGGTAAGAAAGAGATGCTTCTTTGACTGAATGGTTCTTTGTGGAACCAAAAATGGTTCTTCTATGGCATCGCTTGAAGAACCTTTTGAAGCACCTTTATTTTTAAGAGTGTATTTTAATTTTAGTGTGAACTATCTGTTTAATGAAACCCTATTCATCATGTCTGCTTATTGAAACATTCTGGAAACAAATTCCATACCTTGTGCATTTTTGTTGATAAACCTGATCAAATCAAGAAGAATTTAAAAACCTATAGAAACTGTATTTCACTAAAGGGGTATTTCATTCAAAAAAAATAATAATTTTAGTCACCCTCATGTCTCTATCATTTAAGGTGCATTTCAATTAACCGAGAGTGAACTGCAAAGTGGACTTCACAGGGTATATTCCACCATCCTGTGAGATTCCAGTCCAAAGGGAGTGAACGTGTTCAGACCAAACACATTGAGAATAAGGGTGCATCGATACATCACTTCACAGGAAGTGGAGAAGGAAATTCACCCACTGTGTAAATTAGCATCACTCCAGCACTTAAAGACATTTGACTGAAATAAACCAGGTAAAAATGATTAGAGGCTTCAGCATTTTTATTGAGTTTAATTAATCCCAGGTGTGGTTAGTACGTGGCTGTTTGCAGGCATAAAGTGCAATGGATAAATAAGATCAAATGCACATCTAATATAACTAAATCAAGTTTATTTTATTATTAATCAACACAACACTCAATTTAGCACCGTCTAATTTATTTGCATTAAATTCATAACACATGAATGTGTTATATACAGATATATATTAAATGAAAGTATGGTCGTTTATATTACATTTATGAATTTGCAGAAATAACTCATTTTGTCATCTTCGACAGGGAGCAGGAGAAGAGTGAATACTCCGTAGGGACCCTGTCAATTGGAACGCAACTTTGCTTTCCTTTCGAGGGAAACAGAAAGAGACGTTATAAAGAATATTCATGCTGCTCTCAAGCATAAAATGAAAGCAAATAGGAACCAGCAGCTTTCAAGCAAGAAAAAGAACTAAAAAGCACCATAAAAATGATCTATGTGAAAAAAAATGATAGTTTTGTGTGACGTGAAAAATGAAAAAACTAGTCTTCCACCAGAGACCTCAAAACTCAAATTTATATACAGTATGTTATGTACAGTAACATATTAGAAATAACGTGAGTTACATAATCAGATTACTTTTTTTCAACTAGTAAAGTAATGCATTACTTTTAAATTTACAACGGAATATCCGAGTTACTTTTTCAAATAAGTAACACGTTACTTTGTTTTCCCATTTATTCACTCACACTTCTCCTGTCCCCGTGTCGAGAGAAATCTGAGAAAACAGAGGCACTTCCTTTAGCCTGAGGCTTATTAACTTCACTTTTGGTGCCCTTACAGTTGTCAAAAATATAACTTTTGTGTCTTTTGTTATAAGAAAAAATAATAAGCAAGCCCAGCCCAGCTGACAAAAAGTAACGCAAAAGTAGCGTAATGCATTACTTTCCATAAAAAGCAACACAATTAGTTATTTTTTCATGAGTAATGCAATATTATAATGCACTACTTTATAAAGTAACTTTCCCCAACACTGGTCAATAACGCTAAATGTCATTGCTTCTTGTGCATTGCATGGATACAAGAAGTCAGATTTCATGGATAAATTGATGAATGCTCCTCACACAAAGCTATCATTTTATTTCAGAAGACTTGAAATACAGTACGCAAGACGCGTGGACCACTTTAATCATCGTTTGGAAAAAGAGCAACACGAACATTCTGCTAAATATCTGCGTTTGTGTTGCATGTAAGAAAGATCGTGTTTGGGACAGCATGAGGTTGGGTAAACTAACCACAGAATTTTCATTTTTGGATGAGCTAAGCCTCTGATAAAGAATGAGGATTTGCGCTATGCATGAACAAAATGTTTTGATGATATTTATGCCAAATGATATTCCTCCATTCTGAGCTCTTTAAACACAGCGTTCCAGTGAAGAACTACAGTGAAGCAGGACTACATATATAGCATATGCTGATGTATTACGGTTATTAATCACAAAGAGAAAAATGGAAAACACTGACTGTAGATTAACATCTTTGGGAAAAGAGGTTAAATATACATTTTTTCTGAGCGGAGTGTGGATGCCAGGGTACAGAATGTGGAACACCTGGGCTTGGAACTTTCCTCTTGGCTTCAGTGCCAAATGTGAGCATAATTACTATGGTCACAGATGGTAGCAGATGCCTCTTTGGGCTCTGTTTACTCTTCTTTGACATCAATAGATCTCAAACTGAGACGCAAACACGCGGCTTCTGTGAGCTCACATGCAACCGAGTGGATTTATCACCATTTCTCTGTTGCTAGAATCATGCATGAAAATAGTGCATTGGTGCACTGATATATAATGGGTTGTTGACAAAATAACTGTTTTGTTTTTGTTTTTTTACAGTATTTCATATGATGAAATTGTGCTGTTCTTTTTCAATCAATTACAATGAAACCGGATGTGAAGCTTTTAGGTTTGAAAAAAAATGCAATGCACCATAAAAGTATTCAGCTGCATTGAACACGAGCATTAAATTATTTAGAAAGTATCCTTTCAAGCTCCACAGAAGAAAGTAAGTTACGCTTTGGATCAACATGCAGGCGAGTAAAGGAAGACAGAATAGTCATTTGTGTCTGAACTATCCCTTTAAAGCGTTTTGAGAAGCAGAGATGTTCTGCAAGAGTGAAAAAGCCTCTGTTAGGTTGTGCTGTTTAATCATCGTTAACAGAGCTGAAATTTGCAAGTGCACATTAATTTAATCAAGGACGTCTTTAAATCTGCAGCATAAATGTACTAATTAAGGGCGCACCGGTTATGAATTCTTTATGTGATGTGAAAAATCGGCAACTAAAGAAGTCTGAGACATGAGAAGAAGCTCTTTGTATGCAATGAAAGTCACTGGAACAAGATCTGTAACTCTCGCTGCAACGGACCGACTTCTTTCCACTGGCTTGAGCAAGCCGACGCTTAAAAATACCAAACCAGGACTCAACATTAAGGATGGACTTATGATGCAACACCATGGTCTAGCTGGTTAACACGGACAAGATTCTGTCAAAATTGCAAGAATTATTTGTGATCGTCTTGGAAGCCTAGATTAGAACGGAGAGAAAATTATAAAAACTGGTGTAGGATTTGCTACACTCTAAAATTGCTAGTAAAATTACATAGAAATTGCAAGTAGCTGTGAAATTTAGAAGCAGAAAGACTGAAATAGTATTTTCCTGTTTTAAAAGTACTCCAATATTGTACAATTTTGAAAAATACTTTTTACAGTGATGTAAAAAATAAATACACACATATATACTAAAACACGGATGCAAATTTATCTTCCATTAAGCCATCACTCACTGCTGGATAACTAATTTTTTTCTGTATTTATAGGTAAACTTCCCATAAATGAAAGAAAAACATTTTATGATCACTTTTTCTTACAATAACTTGTGTAACAGGGTGGAATTGTGAGCTTGATCAATGCTTTTAACACTACAATCGATTATTTTGAGTCTAGATAATGTTTTAACACATTTTTTTGCTTTAGAGCATTAACAGTGTAAATGTTAGTTGTTTAATTGTTAAATAACACGTCTTTATCATATCACATGTTCAGGTCTTTAAAAAATATTTGATCATTTTTTCTTTCAATAATGTGTGTAACAGGGTGGAATTGTCATGCTTAATGAATGTTTACTTTGTACGTGTTTTTATGCCTGCATAAAAAAGGTCTAGCTTGTTAACATTGACGATTTTGTCCAAAATTGCAAGAATTATTTGTGATAGTCTTGGAAGCATCAATTAGAAAGGAGTGAAAGTTATAAACAAATTTTAAAAAATTGGTGTAGGATTTACTACACTCGAAAATGTCTAGTAAATTTCACAAAGAAACTTCAAGTAACATTGAATTAAATGTGAAATTTGGAGTAGAAAGGCTGTAAAACGTACTCCTGTAATGTACAACTTAGAAAAATATTTTTTTACAGTGTAGTTGTGCATTATTGCACATTAACTACGTCACTCCCTAAAAAAGTAACTTGTGGTACTTAGTTACTTTTTACGTTACTTTTGCATTACTTTCTCTCATCTGGGCTGGGCTTACTTATTTGTTTTTAATATAAAAAACATATATATTTTTGCTAAATGTAAAAGCCCTTTCACACCAAAAGTGAAATGAATAAGCCTCGGCCATTCTGGACTGCATGAAGAATAGGACGCAGGAGAAGAAAGTTCAACACTCTTCGGCAATAACACAACACGTCTGCACTCACTCCTGTTTTCTCTCATCATGAGGACAGGAGAGCTGTCAAGTCAATACATGAGAAAACAAAGTAACTTGCATTACTTATTTGAAAAAGTAACTCAGATATTTTGTTGTAAATGAAAAAGTAATGCGTTACTTTACTAGTTACTTGAAAAAAGTAATCCGATTACGTAACTCGCGTTACTTGTAATGCGTTACCCCCAACAACACAGTTTAGAACAATGACAACATAAATGCATGTTGTTTAATTGTTAAATAACATGTCTTTATATAATATCACACGTACAAGGCTTTTCGTTTTTTCTTACAATAACTTGAGTAACAGGGTGGAACTGTCAAGCTTAATGAATGCGGTCAACAGTTGAGGTCGACCGACGTATCGGTTTTGCCGATTAATCGGCACCGATAGTTGATTGCTGGAACTATCGGTTATCGACAAAAATCCATGCCGATAGTTTTCCGGGTTGCGTCCATTGCTGGAGCGGCTGAGAAGGGTCTGCTGTCATTACACAGTGTGAGAGCGGCCTCTAGTGGTTGAAATCACTGACAGCACGTGCTATTTGTTTCGAAAATGTGATACTGCACGCTGAACAGAGCGCGAAACTTCAGACGCGGATTTAAATGCAGCCGACAGAAAATCCTGCCGCGCCACAGAGCGCCATTCACATAGTTTTCCTTTAAATTACATTATATTGGTCCCGAATCGTTGTTAATGTACATAATGAATTGTGTATTGTGCATTTTCAGCAAAATGTTTGTCTTTCTGTGGCTCTAATAAAGTCTGTGTGCTTCATTTATAGAGCTATAATATAGGTCGCGCTTTCTCTTTCCATTTGCTCAGTTTTTTAAACACCGAACTTCAAACTCATCCATGCCAAATTGTTCATTCTTGAAGTAAACTTGTGTCCATTTGGTGATTAAATAAACTGTTTTAGACCGCTGCTGAGTGTGTGTGATACCGGTGAGTTCTCCTAGACTCAGCGCTGCGCTTTTATTTTGATTAGATAATCATCAAGTGTTCAAGAATAGAAGCAGTTAAAGTGTGAGAGTATACATACAATATCCATATGTATATCATTTTAATGCTATAGTCTTTGTGTATATATTTAAAGATGTGCATCTTTAAGCATGACTGTTGAAATTAAATGGTAACA
The DNA here is from genome assembly GCF_001515645.1 of Sinocyclocheilus grahami. NCBI lineage: Eukaryota > Metazoa > Chordata > Actinopteri > Cypriniformes > Cyprinidae > Sinocyclocheilus > Sinocyclocheilus grahami. Next base: position 845,604 of record NW_015505871.1, read on the forward strand.
CTTTAAAATAAGAGTCCATTTGTAGCATTAAGATTAATGAAAGCTGTGTAAGTATTGTTCCTTGTTAGAGTGTGTTAATTTCAACATTTACTATTACTGTTTTTTTTTTACTACTACTACTAGTATGGGTCAGTACAGTTTTTGTTAATAAAGCACTATTTTAGTTTTTGTTCAGTATCAATTTTAAAACTATCGGTTAATTAATCGGTATCGGCCAGTGTGGTCCAACCTAGCTATCGGTATCGGCAAAATCCACTATCGGTCGACCTCTAGTCAACACTTCAATCAGTGCAGAAATTGAGAAAAATGTAATTATTTATTTGCCTTTCATCATGCAATAGAAATGTTCCAAACAACGCTTTCCACAATTTTAAGCAGAGATGTATTTTTGTGTGGGTAAATCAAGTGGTAACAGGGTTGAGTACAAAATCTTTACGATTAAATCGAGCTACTTCTTATTCTAGGCTAGTTTTCATTAAAAAAATAAAAACATGGGATGTGCGCCTCTAATGCTTTAAATAAGTCATGAGGGACCAAAGTGTTTCTGTTCGCCTCTATTTGTGGAAAGTGCCAAATGAGGACGCTGATAACGGGGCACTTAACATCACCGCCGCCGTAGTCTCAGTGTCTCTCCAAATAAGAGAAACACCAGCACAGCTGCTGCAGACTTGAAGACTTCATTAATAGGTTATGACAACGAAACCATGCGAAAGACTGGTTAAGCACAAGCCTCTGAATTTTGTAGGTTGTTAGAGAGATGGACTTAAGATGCAGCGGTCACACCCGGGGTGCTAATAGCATGACTGGCCCGATTAGCCTTCATTCCCAACGGAGCGTTTTTTACAGCTACTTAAACACGTTTGATTTAACAGCCCATCACAGGATGATATATTAACAGATCACACAAGCCAAATCTGTCACATTAACTTCACTTAATCTAAGCTCATAACCGCAAGTGCCGTGATGAGGATGTTGATGACATGTTTGGAGATAAACGTTTGATGTCGAAGACGTGATTAAGTGGCAAAGTTTATTGCAATGTCAGACAGACTCCAAACACCAGGTGTTTCAAATTAATCTACAACTGAGCACCTCTTCACAGAATTAGCTTGGAAATTAGACTTTAATGTTGTTATATGATTAAACTTTCTTACGAAAACATTCCGTGTTTGATTTTTACATATAAGTGATACTAGATACTAGCAAACTAGTCCCTCAGAGGATGACCAGGACCTTGTGCAAAGCATTATCCTGCTTATTACATGCCTACTTGCCAGACAAAACAATAAATGAATTAAATTAATAACTTAAAGACCCCTCTAGTGAAAATCAGGTCGCAAAAAATAACAACGAGAGTGCCACGACGCTTTATTCAAGAATTGTTGAATAAAGTCTTTTTTTTTTCTTTGCACACAAAAAGTATTCTTGTAGCTTCATAGGATTACAGTTGAACCACTGATGTTACATGGACTATTTTAACGATTTCTTTACTATCTTTCTGTGCCTTGAACGTGGTAGTTGCGTTGCTGTCTATGCAGGGTCAGAAAGCTCTCGGATTTCATCATAAATATCTTAATTTGTGTTGTGAAGATGAACGAAGGATTTACGGGTTTGGAATGACAAAAGGGTGAGTAATTAATGACCGAATTTTCATTTTTGGGTGAACTATCTCTTTAATACAATATTGCCACTTGTAGTTGTGTAGCATTTAGTACTTCAGTTAAAGAGACAGTGCACCCAAAAGCGAAAATCTGTCATCATTTACTCACCCTCAAGTTGTTCCAAACCTGTATGAGTTTCTTTCTTCTGTTAATCATGAAATAAGATATTCAAATACTCTAATTCTACACCCTTGCCTCATTTAGTGAATGTGGAACTATGAATATGCAAATTAGTCCCCGCCTCCACTCATTTGCACCAGCTTAGAGTATCTGCTCCACCAAACAGTTGACGGTACCCATTGACGTCCATAAAATGATGGAAGTCAATGGCTACCAGCAACTGTTTGGTTCTCATACAGGAACCTCATACAGGTTTGGAACGACTTGAGGGTGAGTAAATGAATAAAAAAAAATTTAAAAAAATTTTGGGTGCACTGTCCCTTTAACTGAGTGAAAGTGGAGCAGATACTCTAAACTAGTGCGATTGAGTGGAGGCGGGGACAAATTTGCATATTCATGAATCCACATATATAAATGAGGCAAGGGTGTAGAATTATATTCAAGCCATTTTAAAGCATGAATAAATTATTTCCTTGCAAAAAAAATGTTTTTAATTTTAATTATCAAAGATGAGTTTAAAGGAATAAAATGACTGCAGGAGTAATGTAAATAAATATATTGTTTAATAAATTGAATTTTTTAATATAAAAGAATAAAGAGACTAAGAGACACATGAAACTATCACAGCTATGTACGCAATGAGTAGCCATGGATAAGACAATTTATATAGGTGTTTCTTAGTGCTGGGTAGTGACGGATTACATCTAATCTGGATTACATGATCAGATTCAGTACATGTAATTAGATTATATTACATTTTAAAATGCTCATATCAGATTACAGTCACTTTTTTATGGATTACATGATTACATATTATCCACACAACGGTAGAAAATTATTAATAATTTATTGATTGATTTTCTCTATACCAGTTTGGGAAACCATGATGTTTAATGCACTTCATGCTTCATGCAATGGAATATTTTCTCTCTCTCTCTTTGTTTGTTAGTTTTTATATATATATATATCAATATGGCACACAACAATGCCATTCAAATCTAGAGGATAAACGAGTTAGGTCAAAAGTAATTAAAAAGTAGTCAGAATATATTACCTAAAATCAATAATCTAGCAGATTACGTTACTAACTACCATTTTTGTCATGTAATTTGAAATCAGCAACGAACTTGCAAGTAAAGTATCTTTTGTAAGTATTTTTTGACTCCATATTATATTTAACCATTGCTTTTGGCTTTAGAAAAATGACGACATAAATGCCAGTTGCTTCATTGTTGTCTTTATAATATCACGCATGCCTACACATCAAAAAAAAAAAAAAAAAAAGGTTGACTTCATAATTTATCATATTTGGGGATCCTTGGCATCAAAAAAAAACTAAATTAAATTATACATTTTATTAGTCATTATGCAAACATATACATATAGGCCTATATACTGTATATATGACCACAGACACAACACAGTAAAAGATTATGTAAGCAGTTAAATAAATGCAAGCAAGATAAGACCAATCATAATTCAGTAAGCAACTATAACAATCATCACAGCAGTTGCATTCTCTAAATATGTAATCTTTAATCGTAAATGTCTCAGTCAAAGTCTAAAAGCAGTCGTGCTACGTGCACGTTAACGGGTCGTGCTGAATTAATTGCAGAAATTAGCGGAGAAGAAAAAAAGCCTCGCAAGAACTATAATAAGCTTCTCAGTAGAGTGAGATGTGCTGCAGATCTCATCAGTGTATGAAATTATAATACAAGTTGCTGCTGTCTGGGAGAACATCATGTGACTACACCCATGCTCCTCTATTTCTGGCTGTAGCTAAATCATACATGTAAGCACACGGCACGACGTTACGTACGAGAGAATCCATCAAAACACAAATCTGCAGCCTTGCCTTAAACACAATCTATTGAAACAGAGAAGAACCCACATTAAGCCCGCAGTTTTAGAGAAGGGTGGTGTTGTCATAGCAACAAAGAGTAAAAATAACACTAAATAACACACTGTTTATCAGCTCGGAATTCAATAAAACTGGACTAAACAGACACTTACTGACTATAGCCAGAAATGATTAGCAATTACGCACACTAGTACTAATTAAGTCGAGCGATCTAATTGAGTCTAAATTTGTCTTTTCATCCATTTGTTATTTCACAGGCTATCATTGCGCGGCCCTGCCTCTTATTCATGTAAGCAATTAATGCTTGTCAGGATAATGATACATATAAGGGCAATGTTTCCGCCCCGGTAATTATTTAGCCCATGAGCTAACACAAGTCTGCTCCCATCTTTTCCTTTGAAGTGACTATTATGTTTTCAGAGAAAACCGTTTAACGTGTCCTCCGTCCCGGCCGCAAACAAAGGGCATTTCGAGCGTAATTTATGCGAGCAAACCGGAGATGCACTCAGCCAGTGCGAAAAGCATGGGTGACAAACAGATCGATCAGAATATCATATTATCCCATTTATATTATGCTTCCTCCGAACTCGAATGAGTCATCAGAAAGCGCCCGAGCCAGAGAGCACGGCCTGCGTTTGCCTCTTCTCCAAAAATAGCCCGCATTTTAATGTCAAATCTCGCGAAGACTGGCCTAAAGATTTGCATTGCCAAACAACACGGGTGACCTTTGGTCGAGGCTTTTTTGGCCACGTTTAAAGCACAGCGAACGCCCTTGTTTACATGCGTGTGAAATGGCAGACAGGAGGAGATGAAGGGGGCTGCTTCGCTTTAAAACAAAACACTTGAAGCAGTTACGCCTCGCAAAGACACCTGGGGCAGCCGTGCCGCTCCTAATTGAGAGATCGTACATCTGTCTGAGATGCAGGCATCGCACTGGACTAATGAGACCGTAAACTGGTACGAGGCGCCAAAGAGGCGAGCATGAGAGAGAAGCATGATGCATGTTGGCTTTGAATGGAAATATCAGATACTAATGGCTGCAAAGCTCCCAGATCAACCCTGGCAACCCTCAGGATAGTTGAGGATCCTGTCGGCTGCGAGCTCAAGTGAAAATCCAATTTTGCTGGAGCTGCAAAAAAACAAAGATTTTCATATTTTCTCCCCAACTCTTCGGGATTTCAGAGCCCGACCGTGACAAGCAGCAAACCTGACAGATCTATAAAGGTCATTTGTAAGCACATCACTGCACAGTATGAAGCATCCGTCCAGAAGTCTGTCTGCCTTAAAACAGCATTATTTTGAGTGCTGTATATCCATGACTTTCTCAGTCGTTCATGATTAGTACATGGAAAGTCAAAATGATCATTAAGGGTCGAAATACAATTTTTAAGAGTTGTTTTATTTTGTAATTAATTTTCAATGAGGTTTGCGATTTTATAAAAAAAATAATACAATTATTTGTTTTGTCATTCTTTATTAAAATAACGTTGGTGACCAGGTTGAAGGTCAAGATATTGAATACCAATCCAACTCATGTTTTATGTATGATTTTAATCGTTGGATACAGTCGAAAAGGTCAAGACCTGGGAAAGGCCAAAATCACATTTAAAGAGAGAGAAATAGACATTTGGTGTATTTAAAATTAGTTCAATTTAATAGGTTAATTATGGTAAATGTATCAATGAACTATAGTATATTATTTACCAAATATAACCTATTTAATAGTTATCATCTGTTCTGCCTATAATTCTATTACATAAAAAATACTAATAGTAAATAATGGGGAAAAGTTCACCTTACTCATGGAATATCACGTATAAGCACTTAAAAAAAATTGTCCTATAGTGAGCAAATTGTAGCTGAAATATTTTAAAGTTGAGGACAACTACAACAATTTATATGAATGTACAGAAATTCCCATTTTATTTTTGGATTTTATTCATTTCAGTTTCTTTTCCGAACAACTCTATGTCCATGGGATATCCTGACCTTGATGGACACTGGCTGAAGCCCTGCTTCAAGCACCAAATCCAGGATAAACAGGTAAGATTCAAAGTTTAATGAAATGTAATGAAACAACATCGCTTCCATTATAGATCTGACCATTTGCGTGCGTGCACCACCCACAGCGCTATTAATATATGTGTGAACTCGACTGGCAAAAGAGGCATGCTTTTGTTTTTCCACACAGATCGCTGAAGAAAATATAGAGCTCCTGGCACAGGCCACTTCACCTTCATCGAGTTAAAAGGAGCGACTGGGAAATGAGTCGAAAACAAACTCTATCACCCCCGCTGAAATGATAAAGCTGCAATGAGTACGAGCCATAAATCTTTAATTTCACAGCCATACATATTCCCCTGCAATTGCAGCTGCCTCCGACAGAGGATGCGCTTGCGCGAGATAAACTTTTCAGGGGTCCCCATCAACAGTATGTTGCTTTACATCACAGTTTAATGCATACGCATTTTAAAAGGAAGATGCATCTACAAAAACGTCGATAGATACTGTTTATAGACGTGCATCTCCCAAAACCCGTCTCTGTCGACAAAGAAACGCGTGATTCGGTCAGCATCCGCGGCACGTGCCGTCTTTCTCCTTGAGAGGGCAACGCTCACCTTGAACTAGATGTGCGATTAAACCCAAGTCACAGCGTGTATAGGTGCGTCCACGATCGTGCCTGTTTCTATCAAACCGCTGGGCATGAGACATGCGGAGCGCGTGCGGGTGCGCCTGCGAGTGCGCCAGTGCGCGTGTGTTTTGAATTCAAATGTCAGCAGCGAAATGCAGAGCAGATACCGCAGCATGCCAGTGAACTTCTGCAGTTTCACATTTAATCATCATGTGTGAGCCACATCAGCTGGTGCGCATTTTAACAGAAGGACACATAACACCAATGGAAAACATGCCACATACCATGTTTACTTCGGATACCATGTCTATGCTGGCTATGTCTATATTCATCCCTACCGCCACCGGAGCGCCTGATGGAGAGAAAGGCAAAATGATTAAAAGGGAAATTGCATGCATGCATAAACCCACACTTGAACCTCCAGGTATAGATTGTGCCAAATTACACTAAATCTCATTCTTGTGGCACTCTATATATGAAACAGCATGTATTATATGTATATGAAACACCAACACCCCAAATTCACGTGGCATTGCGCATGAAATTGTTGATTTGTTACAGCCACTGGAGGTGAACGCACAAACGCAACTGCATGACTGACAAATGCACAGTTAGACGCGTCCTTCTATCAATAACAGCTTGAGCATCTTCTATGATGGACTCGTATGTGTGCGCGTGCATCAAAGGAGATTTTAAAGCATGCCATTTCATTTGCTTTCATGATGCAACAAAAGTTGCGGTGCAAATTGAATTGATCCCCAAGTTAGCGTCCCTCTCTGGGAAACGATCAAATGGCAAAATTGCAGGAAATAAGCATGCGTTCATTTTTCTCATGCATTGACATGAGATGAATAAACAAGGTTTGCATGAGTAATCGGGCATGTTAGTGCGCGTGACAATCCAAATGCAACAATTATACGAATTTTACTCATGCTAGCCTACCTCCGAAATCTGGCCTCAGCCGAATGTCGTATCCTTTCATGAGTCTGTCCACGGTGTCTTTAACCACCGGCATATTGCTCGGGTCTCTGCTACTGCAATAATATGACGAGATGTTCTTAAATTCCTCTTGCATCCAAAGACACAGCATTTTCTTTTCTGAAACGGCACAAAATGCAACCCTACCTTTGCCCGCACGCCACAGCCACGATCAGCGGACATAAGAAGATGATATGTGGGGTTTTTCCGATACTCTCCATCGCAACAGTTTTGATGCGCTTTCGGATGTGATGATGAAGACAGCACACATCCAACTTACTGAAGCCAGTGCAGCGAAGGCAATGAGCTGCGCATGCGCACACGCCAGCTCCAGATCAAAGAGCAGCTCCTGATGATGCTGGATGAGCTGTTTCCATTGCGGGGGAAAAATTAAAGGGACGACTGAATAAACCAAGTCAAGAAGAAGAAGACATCAGGTGATCCTCATGCAGCATTTTTAGTCCTGTGTGTGAATGTGGAACTTGAGGGGTTCCTGAAGGTGACACGAAGGGGTTTCAGTCATACCGAACTTCAGGTAGCCCATCATAGTCATTAACGTTTGCTTTAGGGTCTCAGAATAAAGAGCCGCTGAGAGTTTCTTCGGAACGTGTTTATTGTGAGAGAAACAGAAAACATAGCCATTCAACATATTACAGTTAAAGGGGTCATATGATGCGATTTCAAGTTTTCCTTTCTCTTTGGAGTGTTACAAGCTGATTGTGCATAGATAAGATCCCTGAAGTTGCAAAGACTAAAGTCTCAAAACCAAAGAGATATTCTTTATCAAAGTTAAGACTCTGCCACGCCCCCCTAAAACGGCTCGTTCTAACACGCCCCCACATATCTACCTCACTATGTGGAAATATTAGCATAATGCCGCCCAAATGTGCACGCAAAGAAAGAAGGCGTGGTTTCAGTAACCGCAGTTAGTGTTGAAGCAGCATGTCAGGAAGACGCTGTGTGTTTCTAGGCGAAAGCAAAAGCACTTTATTTGGCCTTCCAAAAGTAGATGCATTTAGGAATCTTTAAGATCACTTACAACAGAACAGCAATGCATTTTATGGACGACCGTTTCGTGAACCTAGGAGAGGAGGTAATTCTGTTACTATGACAATCTGGCGCTTCTGAATCAACTACTGTTTTGTTATTAGTTTAAGTATTTGCTAATCCACTTGCTTTTTTAGCAACAGGTTAAAGAGTATATCAAGCAAACTAAACATCAACTACCCTGATAGCACACATTCATCACAGAGACGTTTGCATTTACATCTGCAAGACGTATTTAATATGTGAGTGTTTGCTCATCTGCAATACGTCTATTGGACGTTTCCTATCAGATGTCAACTAGACGTTTAGAAGATGTCTTTAAGATGTTTATGATTTAGATTGAATGTAAAACTGACATCTTAAAGACGTCTATCAGATGTTTGTACACAGCAGATGAAGCGATCTTTAACAGACCTCTTGGAGATGTACCTGTGCAATCTGCTGAAAATAACAGCTAAAACCAGCCTACGCTTTAGCTGGTTTAAACTTGAAGTAGCTGGTTTTAGGGAAAGTCAGACAAGGCAAGTACAGCCCCGATGTTTATTGAAGCTGAAAAACTCTTGCAAGAAGGTCTAGTTTGCTTAGCTTATAGGCTGGTTGGCTGGTTTTAGCTGGTTTAAGCTGGAAGTAGCTGGTTTTAGCTGGTCTCCCAGCCTGACCAGCTAAAGAAGTGGCCAAAACCCCTCTAAAACCAGCCTGCTGACCAGCTACGACCAGGCTGGAAGACCAACTAAAACCAGCCAACCAGCTTATAAGCAAACTAGAGCTTCTTGCAAGAGTTTTTCAGCTTCAATAAATATCGGTTGCTTTTTTAGCAACAGGTTAAAGAGTATATCAAGCAAACTAGACATCAACTACCCTGATAGCACACAGTCATCACAGAGACGTCTGCATTTACATCTGCAAGACGTATTTTATAGAGTGTTTGCTCATCTGCAATACGTCTATTGGACGTTTCCTATCAGATGTCAACTAGACGTTTAGAAGATGTCTTTAAGATGTTTATGATTTAGATTGAATGTAAAACTGACATCTTAAAGACGTCTATCAGATGTTTGTACACAGCAGATGAAGCGATCTTTAACAGACCTCTTGGAGATGTACCTGTGCAATCTGCTGAAAATAACAGCTAAAACCAGCCTACGCTTTAGCTGGTTTAAACTTGAAGTAGCTGGTTTTAGGGAAAGTCAGACAAGTACAGCCCTGATGTTTATTGAAGCTGAAAAACTCTTGCAAGAAGGTCTAGTTTGCTTAGCCTATAGGCTGGTTGGCTGGTTTTAGCTGGTTTAAGCTGGAAGTAGCTGGTTTTAGCTGGTCTCCCAGCCTGACCAGCTAAAGAAGTGGCCAAAACCCCTCTAAAACCAGCCTGCTGACCAGCTACGACCAGGCTGGAAGACCAACCAGCCAACCAGCTTATAAGCAAACTAGAGCTTCTTGCAAGAGTTTTTCAGCTTCAATAAACATCGGTCCTGTACTTGCCTTGTCTGACTTTCCCTAAAACCAGCTACTTCAAGTTAAAAACCAGCTAAGACCAGCTTCAGGGCTGCCAACTTTTAAGTTCAACTTGGAGTGAGAATACCCAAAACCTATATTATGTGTATATTATAATAAATATATTATGTGGTGTCTGACAACTGGACATGCCTAGTAGTTAACGTCATGATGGCACTGCATTTCTATCATAAAAGTATGTAAAGGTATGTTTTGACGCTGGGATGCTGGGATTTGCCAGCACATGACTAGCATAAACCAGCAAAGGACCAGCTTAAACCAGCAAAGGACCAGCTTAAACCAGCAAAGGACCAGCTTAAACCAGCAAAGGACCAGCTTAAACCAGCAAAGGACCAGCTTAAACCAGCAAAGGACCAGCTTAAACCAGCAAAGGACCAGCTTAAACCAGCAAAGGACCAGCTTAAACCAGCAAAGGACCAGCTTAAACCAGCAAAGGACCAG
>NW_015505871.1:855935-888747 GCF_001515645.1 Sinocyclocheilus grahami
TGCATTTACATCTGCAAGACGTATTTAATATGTGAGTGTTTGCTCATCTGCAATACGTCTATTGGACGTTTCCTATCAGATGTCAACTAGACGTTTAGAAGATGTCTTTAAGATGTTTATGATTTAGATTGAATGTAAAACTGACATCTTAAAGACGTCTATCAGATGTTTGTACACAGCAGATGAAGCGATCTTTAACAGACCTCTTGGAGATGTACCTGTGCAATCTGCTGAAAATAACAGCTAAAACCAGCCTACGCTTTAGCTGGTTTAAACTTGAAGTAGCTGGTTTTAGGGAAAGTCAGACAAGGCAAGTACAGCCCCGATGTTTATTGAAGCTGAAAAACTCTTGCAAGAAGGTCTAGTTTGCTTAGCTTATAGGCTGGTTGGCTGGTTTTAGCTGGTTTAAGCTGGAAGTAGCTGGTTTTAGCTGGTCTCCCAGCCTGACCAGCTAAAGAAGTGGCCAAAACCCCTCTAAAACCAGCCTGCTGACCAGCTACGACCAGGCTGGAAGTAAAACCAGCCAACCAGCTTATAAGCAAACTAGAGCTTCTTGCAAGAGTTTTTCAGCTTCAATAAATATCGGTCCTGTACTTGCCTTGTCTGACTTTCCCTAAAACCAGCTACTTCAAGTTAAAAACCAGCTAAGACCAGCTTCAGGGCTGCCAACTTTTAAGTTCAACTTGGAGTGAGAATACCCAAAACCTATATTATGTGTATATTATAATAAATATATTATGTGGTGTCTGACAACTGGACATGCCTAGTAGTTAACGTCATGATGGCACTGCATTTCTATCATAAAAGTATGTAAAGGTATGTTTTGACGCTGGGATGCTGGGATTTGCCAGCACATGACTAGCATAAACCAGCAAAGGACCAGCTTAAACCAGCAAAGGACTAGCTTAAACCAGCAAAGGACCAGCTTAAACCAGCAAAGGACTAGCTTAAACCAGCAAAGGACCAGCTTAAACCAGCAAAGGACTAGCTTAAACCAGCAAAGGACCAGCTTAAACCAGCAAAGGACTAGCTTAAACCAGCAAAGGACCAGCTTAAACCAGCAAAGGACTAGCTTAAACCAGCAAAGGACCAGCTTAAACCAGCAAAGGACTAGCTTAAACCAGCAAAGGACCAGCTTAAACCAGCAAAGGACTAGCTTAAACCAGCAAAGGACCAGCTTAAACCAGCAAAGGACTAGCTTAAACCAGCAAAGGACCAGCTTAAACCAGCAAAGGACTAGCTTAAACCAGCAAAGGACCAGCTTAAACCAGCAAAGGACTAGCTTAAACCAGCAAAGGACCAGCTTAAACCAGCAAAGGACTAGCTTAAACCAGCAAAGGACCAGCTTAAACCAGCAAAGGACTAGCTTAAACCAGCAAAGGACCAGCTTAAACCAGCAAAGGACTAGCTTAAACCAGCAAAGGACCAGCTTAAACCAGCAAAGGACTAGCTTAAACCAGCAAAGGACCAGCTTAAACCAGCAAAGGACTAGCTTAAACCAGCAAAGGACCAGCTTAAACCAGCAAAGGACTAGCTTAAACCAGCAAAGGACCAGCTTAAACCAGCAAAGGACTAGCTTAAACCAGCAAAGGACCAGCTTAAACCAGCAAAGGACTAGCTTAAACCAGCAAAGGACCAGCTTAAACCAGCAAAGGACTAGCTTAAACCAGCAAAGGACCAGCTTAAACCAGCAAAGGACCCGTTTAAACCAGCAAAGGACCAGTTTAAACCAGCATCCCAGCGTCAAAACATACCTAACTAGCATATGCTGTTTTTTTCAATTACGAAAATATTTTATAGACTAAATATTTAGGCTGGTTTTAGCTGTTTTTTGTTTTCCAACTTTTGACTCAAATATTGCATATAAAGCCAGCATCCGAGTTAGTTAAGTATTGCATTACACTGATAAATACATTATTGTTATATTTTGCAGCCTTGCTGCTAGCCTGTTTGTTTATGATGTAATCGATCATTTCTCTTAGCTTTAAGAGTAAAATAAGTATCAGCTTAACTCAGTCGAGGTATTTTACTCAACATAAACAATATTATACGACATTGGGACGCTGGCTGTACATTATTCCTTATATATTTGACAAAACGTTACAAATTAGCTTTTGTTTACGCGCTCTCCGATACACTAGATGGCGCGCTCGATCCGTCAACAGCACGGCATTCGCCGCAGAAGAAGACACACCGCATCTGGAGTGAGTGTAACACTAGCTGCTATTGAGTCTGATGTGAGCTCGAGCAGTTTTCACGAGAGGCCGCTGAGGAGCGCAGCATGGCGGGGCATTTTGAGGAGAGGAGCGGCGTGATCCCGTGTCAGACAGCGTGGGGCTCGTGGTACCAGACCATAGAAGAGGTTTTCATCGAAGTCGGTGTTGCTCCCGGGACTTCAGCTAAAGAGATCACGTGCAGCATCCGGAGCAAACACATCGAGCTGCGCGTGAGAGACCAGCAGATCTTCAAGGTATGGATGAGTTATTATAAGATCCAGACAGGATTGTTTTCAGAGATTAGAGACGTCTTTTTCATTTTTGAGCACACATCTCACCTTCTGCTAACCATACGTTAATGCACATAATTTTTCAACTATGTTATTAAAGATTTTGCGGATTGTTTGTGCTAATATAATATTTTTTGTATTCATTTATTACACATTTCATGTAAACTTGTCCAGTAACGTTGCTTATCAAATGTTTGAAAACATTACCATTTTTAAAAGTCTATTATTATCATCATTTACTATTTTTTCAACTTTATTAATAATAATAAATGTTTGTTGAGCAGCAACATATTATTATGATTTGTGAAGATCACGTGACACTGAAGACTGGAGGAATGATGCTGGAAATTCAGCTTTGCATCACAGAAATAAATTACATTTTAAAATAGATTCACACAGAAAACAGTCATTTTAAATTGTAATAATATTTTAAAATTTTTCTATATATATATATATTATTATTATTTTTTTATTAAATAAATGCAGCCTTGGTGAGCAGAAGAGACTTATTTAAAAAAAAAAAAAATTTTTTTTTAATTATGTTTCCAAACTTTTGTCAAGTGTACTGTAAGTGTGTCTATATAGTTTTTAATTTCTGTTTTAGTTTAAGTTATTTTATGGAAGAAAACATCTGTCACTATTTACGTTCAATTGCAACTTTTTTTTAAAAATCAGCGTTTGTTTGTTTTTTTTAGTTAAATATAAATAATTACAGAAGAAGGCTAATTGTCTGCATGCATAAATGTGCTGAATATTGATGTTTAACAACCGAGCAGAGGAGGTGATGATAGTTTCTCCGAGGAATTCACATCAAAAATAGAAAATGAAATTGCTCTGTCCCGGTCGGACTAAAAACCCCAGTTACTCTGAAGGACCGTTTAGTTATTAGTTGAGTTATTTTGACATATCAGCACAATACATGATCACATGTTTCGGCCTGGATGAGTGGCGTTAAACGTCCCACTGAGGTGCATGCTGCTAATGCAAACTCGGCTACTTCTAATTTATAAACTCAGTTTTCTGTCGTCTCACAGGGGGAGCTGTTTGGACCCACAGTCGGCGAGGAAGCGACGTGGACGTTAGGTGACGCTGAAAGCCACTGAACAAATTCATGTCAGAGTAAATAGTGCATGCATGCAAAAGCTTATGTGTCTGTCGTGCCGTTCAGAGGACAGAAAGTTGATCCGGATCGTCCTGATGAAGTCGAACCGGGAGGCTGGGAACTGCTGGCGGTCTCTGCTGGAGGGCGAGTACGCGGCGGATCCGTGGGTTCAGGATCAGATGCAGAGGAAGCTGACGCTCGAGAGGTTTCAGAGAGAGGTGCGCCGCCGCTTCAGTCGAACGCATGCGAAGGTCTCGCATTAACTAACATTCAGAAGTTTGGAGAGCGTCTACAAAGAGTGTGTTTATTGGATACAGCACTCTTTACGGGAAAACCAGTCATATTTGTACAATTAGTTTTTTGTGTGTTAATGTAATTTATTTCTGTGATCAAAGCTGAATTTTCAGATCACATGATCTTCAGAAATCATTCTAATATGCCGATTTGACAAGAAACATTTCTGATTATCATCAGTGTTGGAAACCGTCGTGCTGCACAATATTTTTGTGGAAAACGTGATACGTTGTATTTTTCAAGATTCAACAAAGATCAAAGGAGCTGCGTTTGTTTTGTAACGTTAATCAAAAGTTCAACATTTATACGGTTACAAAAGATCCGTGTTTTAAATTCTAAACTTTCGATTCATCAGAATTCTGAAAAACAATGTAATGTTACGTTTTTGAGATATAATAAATGCATTATAAAGTGTAATAAAAATAGAAAAGTTACATTTTTCAGTTTGTTTGTTTTTTGGCGGGTGAGCGTACGATAAGGTTCAGTAGTTAATGTTAATTAATGCATTAACTAATAATGAGCAATACATTTGTTACAATTTATTCATCTTTTTTTTTAAACAATGTATTAGTAAATGTTAAATGAATATGAGCTTAGATTAATAAATGCTTTACAAGTATTTTCATTGTTAATGTTAACTAATGTAGTTGAGTAATGTTAACAATCGGAAACTTATTGTAAAGTGTTATAGAGACATATATATATATATAAATAAATAATTCCCCCCCCTCCGTCCCGTTTCCAACAGAACCCTGGATTTGACTTCAGCGGAGCAGAGATCTCTGGGAACTTTCACGGCGGCGGACCAGATTTCTCCAGCTTGCAAAAATAAGAGGACTACTTTCATTCCTGTACTTGATGTAGTCTTACTAAATTGCACCAGTTTTTTTTTTTATTTGTATATTGAATATATTCTGTGTTCCTTCTTCTGGAGACACACATAGGAAGCGCATCACAGCGAGTCTGGCTGCTGCTATAAAGCCATAATATATATATCACAAGCAGCCTTTGCGTCCGTCGAGTCTTTAAGGTGGTTTTAATGTACAAATACCAAGTTTTTTTGTAATGGCCACCACAGTGGTTTTGCTCGGCTTATCCGCTTGAATTTACAAGAAATCATACAATTCAAGGATTTGGATTAAATGCCTCAAACATTACAAACGAGCACTTTACATCTCAATATGTTTTTATTGAAAGGTTCAACTACATCATTTTGAAGCACGCTGCTCTCAACTTCTGTATCGCAACCAAAACAGAGAGGGTCTCAAATTAAATCCGCTTTATTTGTACCACTCGTGGTTTGTGTTGGAGTTAAGTATGAAACAAATGGTCACGGTTACACAAGACTAGTAATAACCAAATGTAAAAGGAGCGTCAGGCTGGTCACTTAGTAAGTAGTTAGGAAATCAAAGCCTGAGTTTCCATAGCCATCCAGATTTCTTAAGCAAAATGGCATAAAAGAAAAGAAAACAAAAACATCTAGTTTCGTCACCTTGGGTAGGAGTGTGCATTACGACAGCTGACAGCCTAGGGTGGGAGTGAAGGGGTTTGGGTCTGTGGTTGTCTTGAATCTCAAAACCCTTCTCCCTCCTCTTCCACACGGTGGACTGAGGACCTAGGCGGTTCTATACTTCATTGCTTTAAACGCGCCGATTCAGATGAACATACTGTTCACGTGCAAGCCTTACATGCTCAAACTCACCCTTGACTAGCAATCAAGACGTGAAATAAATACAATCATGGCAAAAGAGAACAAAGACGGAGGAAAGGGAAAGCAAATTTAGCAGATGTAAAGAAATTAGTGTCGGGCGCTCAACACTAACGGTCTTAGCAAGCGTATTCAGGGATCGTGGGTAGATGGGCGATCTTGTAGTAACTGTGCTTCAGTTGTCTGGTGGTTCGACCCGAAATCATCCATCGCAGTCTCTGGCCGTTTGGCTTCAGGCACTTGGTGGAGGCGTATTCAGCCAGGCATTTAGCCACCAGCTCCCTCATGCAAACCAGGTCTCCAGCTTTAACCTGAAACACAGAATCAACCACAAGACACCATAAAAAAAAAAAAAAAAAGTAGTTTTAAAGTCGGCATTAAGTGAACATTCACCCTATTTTGTAAATGCATGTTATTGATCTTATTCAGTGGTTCATTTGTAATATTTAATCAAAATGTCATAAATGGATCGGAACGACAGATTGCTCTCTGCTGATGAAATCGGTTTTATTTTTTCCCCCAAAAAATTCTGTTTTTTTTAAGTTTAAATTTGAGGATTCCGTTTGGGAATTTAATTTTCTGGACTACATTTTAATGGTTAAATTAAATTTTAGTAATCAAAAAGCACGTCTAATTAATTGAAATCATGACACTTGCACAATTTAATATAAAAAAAAAAAAAGTAACTTTTTTTTCTGGTTATCAGATGAAGGCATAAAAAAAATAAATAAATAAATAAAAATAGTGATGCACGACAGAGGTTTATGGTTCAAACTAAAACATGAAAGAAACACTGATTATTCCTTAAAAATAAAGTTTCAGTAATTATCATCATCGAGACACACGTTCTATTGTGCAACAGAAACATATTTCTCTCTGAAACATGAAAACATCCAGAACATGCAAGATTCATATTTCAATAGTCTTTTTGTGATTTAATATTCACAGACACTAGTCCATATCACAATCTGATTTAAGTGTACCGACCTACTTTTGATTTATTCTTTCAAAATTTGACAAATTCCCTGATATTCTGTGTTATAAAGTAATTTCCACATCACGGAAATCATAGGGCCCTAATATGTGTCCCTGCAGCACAAAAGCAGTGTTGAGTCGCTGGGGGATATTTGTAGCAATAGCCAACAATACATTGTATGGGTCACAATTATAGATTTCTATAATTTAAGATAAGTAAAGATCATGTTACATGAAAATATTTTGTAAATTTCCTACTGTAAAGATATCAAAACTTAATTTGATTAGTAATATGTGCTGGGCGGTATGACAAAAAATTTATATCACGGTATTTTTCAAAATTATACCGGTTTCACGGAACATGACGGTATTTTTTTTTCATGCATGAGCGGGGGTTAACCATTTTCTACTGATTGAGAGGAAATACTGCAGTATATTGACTTAGAATGCCCTATTTTACTGTCATGATGAGTGAATATTGTCAAAAAATACCACACTAAATAGTGACTAAACACGACCCCTTTTAATACATGTTAACCAGGAGTCACTCTCATTTATAATCACAGCATCGTCTGATAAACTCAGCATGCATCTACACTAAAGAGTGGCTATGCGGTTGTTTTGGCTGTATTACTTTATTTGGCAGGGGGCGGTGGATATTTGCGGCGGTCAATGTGGATATGTTCTTCTGTGTCATCACGTTTCAGCTTCAGTTTCTGAACTTTCACGCTTAGTAACACATACAGCTGTTCCCTCACCACAGTGCAGCAGTGAAAAGGGACCCCTTTCAAACAGTGTTGCGTTCCCAACATTGTTTAAGCGACATACACTGGTATTGCGGTATTTTAAAAATTAATCATAACAAAAATAAACACCGGTATTCAGTATGAACCGGTATACCGCCCAGCACTAATTAGTAATATGCATTGCTAAGAACTTCATTTGAACAACTTTAAAGGTGATTTTCTCAATATTCAGATTTTTTTCGGATTCCAGATTTTCAAATAGTTGCATCTCGGTCAAATATGGTCCTATTCTAACAAACCATACATTAATGGAAAGCTTACTTATTCAGCTTTCAGGTAATGTATAAATCTCAATTTAGAGAAATGTACACTTATGACTGGTTTTGTGATCATGTAGGATTTCTCAAATTATTTAGTTCCCTTAAACCCGCCTCCGACTCCATTTCGGAGTGCGACTCCCACATCAACGATCAATACACAGAACCAAGTCCCACCCTACATTTTTTCTGTTTGATAATCCATTAATCTTAGATGCACATCACAAGATCTGTCGCAACTTTCATTGCAACTTTACCAATTTAATATTATTTGATGCACTTGCGTATCGGTTTCTCATTAGATTCAACTCGTTACGCAACGCAGTCCGTCTGCTGTACGCCTCCACCCCATTTCCCAAACAAATAGATCTTTCTAGTAGTAATCTTGCAGGAAACTTACAGTCAAAGTCTCCCGCAGAGCATCCAGAGCCTCTCTGAGAGCAGGAACCGGCTCACACTCGTGCTCATCTTCGATCTCCAGAGCCAGAAGAGACAAAGCAAGCAGCGAAGGCTGGAGAGACAGAATTACAGTCAGACTACAAACGCACTTTGACCGTTTCCAAAGGCTCCAAACAGCTTACCTTGATTTTAGTGAAAGTAAAGGAGCAATGGCAAGCCTTCAACTGAGCCTCCAGCCTCTCGATGTTCAGAATCCGCTTACTGAAGAGAAACATTGATCTTATTTTAATGCAAGCCTATTACACATGGTTTAAACCAAGCTATGGTTGTTTTCGAGAAACGTCCACTACCTTTCAAAAGTTTGGGATCGGTACGATCCTTCTAAATGCCTTTATTTAACAAGGATGCATTAAATTGATCAAAAATGATACCAATTGATGATTCCAGTTTCAAATAAATGCTGTTCTATGGAACTTTCTATTCATCACAGAATCCTAAAAAATAAAGTTTGAGTTTCCACAAAAATAAGTTGTTTTCAACGTTGATAATAATCAGAAATGTTTCTTGAGCAGCAAATCGGCATATTAGAATGATTTCTGAAGATCATGTGACACTGAAGTCTGCTGAAAATTCAGCTTCGATCACAGAAATTACATTTGACTATATATTCACATAGTAAACTTGTTTTTTGAATTGTAAAAATATTATAAAATTTTACTGTGTTTTTGATCAAATTGATGCAGCCTTGGTGAACACGAGAGACATTAAAATCTGACCAACTCCAAACATTTGAATGGAGTCCAGTGGCTCACCTTTCTGCGTCCAGCTGCTCTTGAATGCGAGCGTGAAAGAATCTGAGGAAGTGAAGGGCGGTTGGAGCCTTGGCCTTCCAGTAGAGCTTCTTCAGAATGATCTTCTCCATCCTCATCATGTCGTGGACCGTAAAGCGGTTCTGGCTGATCCTGAGGAGGTCACTGGCCAAAGGAACGCTCTTCTCCTCTTCGGACGTCTTCACGGCGATGTAGAAGCAGCAGAGACCCACACAGGCCAGATGCTTGGGCTGAATCTGAAAACGAGAGAAACGGCATTCAACAGAAACCTACTCGGAAAACACCCGTGATTCATACAGAGAAGGCTGAGGACTGAATATTTAAACACACCTTCATCACAGCCAGGAACCGGTCTAGAAGACTCACAGCGAGGGAGAACGTCTCCGAACTGAAGCCGAAGAACCGTGTCAAGGAGAGAAGGTCTCGGACTTGAAAGTCTCTCAGCTTGACGGTCATTCTCAGACCGTTCTCCGGAGCGGACTCGATGATTCGGAGACCACAGAGTTTGGGCTGATATCTGGCTTCTTGGTCCAGAAGAGCTTTGAGCTGGACGGTAAAGGGCAAAGCCCCTGCTCCGGTCACCTGCTCAATCATCTAAAACAACAAAATATTCAACTAAAACACTATTAAAGATAGTGGATAATTATTTCATCCATGTGCAAATGTAACATGCTGTTGAAAGCTTCTATTATGCGTTTTGCATATAGACACAACAATATACCGTGAAATGCAAACTCTGCGCTACCAGTACGATAAAGTAACGGCAATTAAAGTAACGGAGTTAGTGTAATCATAACACACGTCTGAATGGAACTTCCAAAAATACCTCATTTCGGACTTTCAACATTAAAGCTCGTAAAAGGATCAAACTATTTGTAAAGATAGCCCATGTTATCACGGTAACCATGTAACGTTACAACCCTTAGGTCTGAATACATGTCTGGGCATGTCCACTAACCAGATTTCAGCCCCGTTAAAACCATTTGGTTTTATGTCAGTCTTCTCTAAATAACTTTAACTCCATATATTCACACTTTTACACTTTAAACCTAATTTCCAAGCCATTTATTTTATGTTTAGCGTTCGCAATGTATCGAGTCTTGTGTTGTTCTCCACCGCCGTGAAACATTTAAACGATTTTTCATAGACGACACCGTAACGTGGTTTTTACATTAAAAAAACATAACTAACAACAATACGTCAAAGAACTGGTCACCTTTCATAGATTTCACTGTGTTCTTAAAAACTAAAAAAAAAGACGAATCTGTGAGTTCATGAAATAAAATGCAAAATAAAGTTATTAAAAAGAAAGTTCCAAGCATGTAAGTTTAAAGCAATATAACTTCTGCGCCCTGCACACCCCAAACCCTCGGCGTCAGGCAGTGACGCACATGCTGCTTCCATGCTTTATACTCGGAGAAATCCATATCCAAACATAGAAGCACCTTATTGGGCAGTGCTCACACAGAGCTCCGTCTTTCTGAATGCCTATTGGTTCGGGTTTGTCTGTAGGCGTTGACCAAGCCCCCACACGCCGGGGAGAGGTGGGGTTTACGTGCTTGGTGCTTCCCAAACCTGTCCTGCAGGCCCCCCTGCCCTGCAACTTTTGTATGTTTCCCTTATCTAACACACCTGATTCCACTCATCAGCTCATCAGTAGAGACTGCAAGAACTAAATTGGGTGTGTCTGATTAGGGAGGCATACAAAATGTGCAGGGCAGGGGGTCCTCCAGGGCAGGTTTGGTAGATATTCAGCGCACTCCTGTGAAACAAGCTAAAAAACAAACTTTAAAAGTATTAAATCACCACCATAACTGCTTAGAAACGTTTGAATGTTACATATGATATGATATGATATGATATGATATATGATATGATATTATATTATTATAACTAAATGGTACAACAACCTGTGATCAAAACCCAATGTGTTAATTCAAAACCAGCAACAACACAAAAACAATAGTATCAGTTAACCTCACAAACATATATGCATGCATGCATACATACATACATACCTGCATGCATATAGGCTACATAAACAAACACTTATTAATTGAAGCAGTAAACATTCAGTTAATGGAAAAAGACAGAATTATGTTGTTTTGTCTTGTGCCAATGAATCTGAATCAAGTCATCTGGTTTAATTGCTTACTGTGGCTATGGAGCATGCAGAGTGAGGATTGAAGGCACAAAGGAAAAAATAATACACATAATAATATAATATAATACAATGCAATAGGCTACAATACAATATAATAGTATGATATCCTCCTGACAACCAGAAAAAAATGGATTGAAGGCACAAAGGACACATATATAATCTAATATACAGTGGTGTGAAAAAGTGTTGGCCCCCTTCCTGATTTCTTATTTTTTTGCATGTTTGTCACACTTTAATGTTTCAGATCATCAAACAAATTTAAATATTACACAAAAAATGAAAGAAAAAGCTCAATCTTAGCTGTTTAAATCTATTTAATCCATGTATTTATCTATTTATATAATATAATATTATTCTGTAATGTTCAATTATGTAATTGAACATTACAGAATAATTCAAAAACAAAATGAGAGCAATACTGTAATAACTCGTTCTGATCCTATTGTGCTTGAGATTAATTTAATCTCCTAGAATCTTCTAAAGGTTCCAACATTTGGCTAAAACAACAAAACATCTGAATATAATACATATGCACTGTGGCAATGACTCTCATGGTCAAGCAAACAATCATATAAAGAAATAGATAAGAAAAGAAACACAAATTGTCTGAGGACAGTCAACAGTTATAAGCACATTCTCCAGATTCAGACATAGTCTGTAAAGATAAGCAGGATGAAAAGAAAGGAAACTGAAATATTTATAAGATGTTTGCAATAGTCGGAATGAAGAAGTAATGTCTGTGTTGATATTATAAAACAAATGTACTATTTTTGATGGCTTAATGTTTCAGTACCAACAGATGGCGCCAAACATATCAACTTAACTGCAGAAACCTTCACACCAAAAGCAAAGCACTCGACATTTTCAATGCAAAGAGCATTTATATGCATCTTACAAGCATGCTGAGATCCTTTTTAGCATTTGCTATAAACATGGATAATCGTGCTGCATCTTTCACAGCTACATGACAATCTGACAGCTTTGATGCTCAATTTATTCCAAGATGGTCCAAAAAGCGAGATCCCCCCCAGAGCCAAGGGTTATAGACCTGCCTTTTTCACAAGCTTTCCCTCGGGATCCTTTTAACCCAGTGCCTAGTTACAAAACTGAGCTTCGGCGAGCTTGAGGGGTATGAAATAGGTCTAGCTTACCCCGTTTAATGGGCTGTGCAGGAAAACAGCATGGGAGGCCATCGAATGTATAAATACATATTCCTCATATATGTGCATGCATAACCTGCCATAATTGTAGCTGCTAATTAAGGATGCTACTGTATGCTGCACGTGGCTCCTGCAGACCATGGCTGATCAATATGCCAAACGGATGCAGGGCTGATTTGAGAATGCTTAATTATTTCCTCCTGATTAAATATTCAGATGTTTAAATAATCCTCTATTATAAAATGGGGCAGTGCACTTTAAGCCCCCTGTTGCCTTGTTTGGGTGGCAAAGCAAGCGTACTCACAGTCACAGCTTGAGCAGGAGACCATACAAGAATCCTGCTGTTTGGAGCACATGGCTCATTATTGAGATTCATCTGTAGCACTTTATTTTGCCGGAAAGCTTGGCAAGCTGACATTAAGACTTCAGGCCACGACTGAACTGAAAATGCTTGACGTAAACATGGCTGATTTGACGGCACCTGACCACGCACATAGTGAGGGAAGCTAAGCAGGTAAACCTGAAGCCCTGATACAAGACAGGAGTCTTTCAGTTGCCTAATTTTAAGGGTGTTTTAAGCACAATGCAGAGAATATAAGCAGCCAGATTACACCTTCCACTTACACATTCAGCGAAACAGAAAACAGAATGAATGAAATGAATAAAAAGCTCTATAACTGATGAATATCAACATCAATAGCTACTCTTTGGATAGGTTATTTCCTAATGTGTTATTTATAATATAGCATCCTAATAATATTTCACAATATTAAAGTTGTTACCGTATTTTTGATCAAATAAATGCAGCCTTGGTGAGCAGAAGAGACCTCTTTCAAAAATAACCATCTCATGAATTTGTTGCAGCAGCTCTATGAATATTTTGCACACTCTATGTCCAAATGTAAGGGAAAAGAAAAACCTTCTTACATCATACATGCCCATGTCTTTCTGCTGCACTTGAGTCTCCTAGATGACATTTAGAATACAGCATCACACTGTGAAGGATTTCCAAACATTTCCCTCAGCTGTTGTAACCATCCTGCAGCCGGAATAGAAGTCTAACAGCACTCCTTTTTTTGTTTTCCAAAGGAGTGCAAAAGGCTGACAGCCCTCCTGAGTGGAGTGTGACAGAGGCGCGCTCTGATCCGCACAGCAGGCAGTGCCAGCCATTCGCCAAGTGAAGGTCTGCTGTGTCAGCCTCAATCTGTCTCTGTATCCTCGGCCGTGCCAACACACAGTCTGCCAAGCTGCCATGATGCTACAGTTTTGGAGCGCACTTATCCAGGCCCTTCTCTCCAGGCCTCACAAGCAAACAGGAGCAGCCTCACAATGATTCACACGTCAATATAAAGAGAGAGAATGCCACATATTTGCCCGTATACTAAAGGTCTTTATTGTGTGCAAAAGCCATACTCATTTTGGTAATTGGTAACTTTAGGTACAGTTATGTAAATATTCTGGATTTATTAACATTGGAAAGATAGTAAGAGCAAACTGATGTGCATTTCTGTTGTGAATTTTACACTCTAAAAAATGCTGGGTTAAAAATAACCCAGCGCTGGGTCAAAAGAACCCAACAAGTGGGTCAAAACAACCCAACAAGTGGGTCAAAACAACCCAATAGCTGGGTCAAAACAACCCAACAAGTGGGGCAAAACAACCCAATAGCTGGGTCAAAACAACCCAACAAGTGGGGCAAAACAACCCAATAGCTGGGTCAAAACAACCCAACAAGTGGGGCAAAACAACCCAATAGCTGGGTCAAAACAACCCAACAAGTGGGGCAAAACAACCCAATAGCTGGGTCAAAACAACCCAACAAGTGGGGCAAAACAACCCAATAGCTGGGTCAAAACAACCCAACAAGTGGGGCAAAACAACCCAATAGCTGGGTCAAAACAACCCAACAAGTGGGGCAAAACAACCCAATAGCTGGGTCAAAACAACCCAACAAGTGGGGCAAAACAACCCAATAGCTGGGTCAAAACAACCCAACAAGTGGGGCAAAACAACCCAATAGCTGGGTCAAAACAACCCAACAAGTGGGGCAAAACAACCCAATAGCTGGGTCAAAACAACCCAACAAGTGGGGCAAAACAACCCAATAGCTGGGTCAAAACAACCCAACAAGTGGGGCAAAACAACCCAATAGCTGGGTCAAAACAACCCAACAAGTGGGGCAAAACAACCCAATAGCTGGGTCAAAACAACCCAACAAGTGGGGCAAAACAACCCAATAGCTGGGTCAAAACAACCCAACAAGTGGGGCAAAACAACCCAATAGCTGGGTCAAAACAACCCAACAAGTGGGGCAAAACAACCCAATAGCTGGGTCAAAACAACCCAACAAGTGGGGCAAAACAACCCAATAGCTGGGTCAAAACAACCCAACAAGTGGGGCAAAACAACCCAATAGCTGGGTCAAAACAACCCAACAAGTGGGGCAAAACAACCCAATAGCTGGGTCAAAACAACCCAACAAGTGGGGCAAAACAACCCAATAGCTGGGTCAAAACAACCCAACAAGTGGGGCAAAACAACCCAATAGCTGGGTCAAAACAACCCAACAAGTGGGGCAAAACAACCCAATAGCTGGGTCAAAACAACCCAACAAGTGGGGCAAAACAACCCAATAGCTGGGTCAAAACAACCCAACAAGTGGGGCAAAACAACCCAATAGCTGGGTCAAAACAACCCAACAAGTGGGGCAAAACAACCCAATAGCTGGGTCAAAACAACCCAACAAGTGGGGCAAAACAACCCAATAGCTGGGTCAAAACAACCCAACAAGTGGGGCAAAACAACCCAATAGCTGGGTCAAAACAACCCAACAAGTGGGGCAAAACAACCCAATAGCTGGGTCAAAACAACCCAACAAGTGGGGCAAAACAACCCAATAGCTGGGTCAAAACAACCCAACAAGTGGGGCAAAACAACCCAATAGCTGGGTCAAAACAACCCAACAAGTGGGGCAAAACAACCCAATAGCTGGGTCAAAACAACCCAACAAGTGGGGCAAAACAACCCAATAGCTGGGTCAAAACAACCCAACAAGTGGGGCAAAACAACCCAATAGCTGGGTCAAAACAACCCAACAAGTGGGGCAAAACAACCCAATAGCTGGGTCAAAACAACCCAACAAGTGGGGCAAAACAACCCAATAGCTGGGTCAAAACAACCCAACAAGTGGGGCAAAACAACCCAATAGCTGGGTCAAAACAACCCAACAAGTGGGGCAAAACAACCCAATAGCTGGGTCAAAACAACCCAACAAGTGGGGCAAAACAACCCAATAGCTGGGTCAAAACAACCCAACAAGTGGGGCAAAACAACCCAATAGCTGGGTCAAAACAACCCAACAAGTGGGGCAAAACAACCCAATAGCTGGGTCAAAACAACCCAACAAGTGGGGCAAAACAACCCAATAGCTGGGTCAAAACAACCCAACAAGTGGGGCAAAACAACCCAATAGCTGGGTCAAAACAACCCAACAAGTGGGGCAAAACAACCCAATAGCTGGGTCAAAACAACCCAACAAGTGGGGCAAAACAACCCAACAGCAGGGGCAAAACAACCCAACCATTGGGTTAAATATAACCTAGCGCTGGGTTAAAAAGGGACAACCCAGTGGTTGGGGTCAAAACAACCCAATAGCTGGGTCAAAACAACCCAACAAGTGGGGCAAAACAACCCAACAGCTGGGTCAAAACAACCCAACAAGTGGGGCAAAACAACCCAACAAGTGGGGCCAAACAACCCAACAAGTGGGTCAAAACTACCCAATAGCTGTAATAATATTCTTATTATTACAGCTATAATAATATTCTTATATATAATATATAATAATATTCAATAATATTCTTTTCATGCCACATTTAAAGGAATAGTTCACCTAAAAATTTGATGACAGTTTTCTTCATCTGAACATCAGTGTCTCAGCAATGGATGCTCTGCAGTGAATGGGTGCCGTCAGAATGAGAGTCCAAACAGCTGATAAAGACATCGCAGTATTTCACTTTTAAGTAATTCTCAAGTTTTTAACAAACGTTAGAAAGCCAGAACAGCTCTAAACAAATATGTGGGTTGATTTTGATGTGAGAGACAACAGGAGATGGACTTTTTCCACCGGAAGAAACCTTATTATGGATTATGGACTTATTATGGATTTGACCCGAAGCAACCGTTTTAAAGTTATAATATCGCAGCTTTTCAACCTTACATATTCATGAATTGCTAAAAATGCAATTTCTATATTCAAATGCTAAAAAGTATGTTTCATTCTTCAGATTGGATAGTTTTTGGTTCATGTTTACAGTATTATATAAGGGGAAAGAAAGAATAAATGATGTAGAGTTGGTGAATATAGTCATTGTATAGTTTGGCTTTTTTTCAGTAATCATTTTAAATTGAAAGTTATCGCCAGTTTTGTTTTGATTAAATCATCTTTTGTTGTAAATAATGACCAGTTGTTACTGGTCTTAGTCATCTTAGTCTGAACGTTGTGTGTGTGTTTTTTCTGTGTGAGACAGACAGACGGATAGACAGACAGACAGACAGACAGACAGACAGACAGACGGATAGACAGAGGGATAGACAGACAGACAGCTAGATAGACGGATAGACAGACAGACAGACAGACAGACGGATAGACAGAGGGATAGACAGACAGACAGCTAGATAGACAGACAGACAGAGTTGTAAATAATGACCAGTTGTTACTGGTCTTAGTCATCTTAGTCTGAACGTTGTGTGTGTGTTTTTTCTGTGTGAGACAGACAGACGGATAGACAGACGTATAGACAGACAGACAGACAGACAGACGGATAGACAGAGGGATAGACAGACAGACAGCTAGATAGACAGACAGACAGAGGGATAGACAGACAGACAGCTAGATGGATAGACAGACAGACAGACAGACAGAGGGATAGACAGACAGACAGACGGATAGACAGAGGGATAGACAGACAGACAGCTAGCTAGACAGACAGACGGATAGACAGACAGCTAGATAGACAGAAAGACAGAGGGATAGACAGACAGACAGCTAGATAGACAGACAGACAGACGGATAGACAGACAGCTAGATAGACAGACAGACAGACAGAGGGATAGACAGACAGACAGAGGGATAGACAGACAGACAGCTAGATAGACAGACAGATAGACAGAGGGATAGACATACAGACAGACGGATAGACAGACAGACAGCTAGATAGACAGACAGATAGACAGAGGGATAGACATACAGACAGACGGATAGACGGACAGACAGCTAGATAGACAGACAGATAGACAGAGGGATAGACAGACAGACAGAGGGATAGACAGACAGACAGCTAGACAGACAGACAGACAGAGGGATAGACAGATAGACAGACAGACAGACAGAGGGATAGACAGACAGACAGCTAGATAGACAGACAGAGAGATAGACAGATAGACAGAGAGATAGACAGATAGACAGAGAGATAGACAGATAGACAGAGAGATAGACAGATAGACAGAGAGATAGACAGATAGACAGAGAGATAGACAGATAGACAGAGAGATAGACAGATAGACAGAGAGATAGACAGATAGACAGAGAGATAGACAGATAGACAGAGAGATAGACAGATAGACAGAGAGATAGACAGATAGACAGAGAGATAGACAGATAGACAGAGAGATAGACAGATAGACAGAGGGATAGACAGACAGACAGCTAGATAGACAGACAGATAGACAGACAGCTAGATAGACAGACAGACTGATGGATAGACAGACAGACAGATAGACAGAGGGATAGACAGACAGACAGATAGAGGGATAGACAGACAGACAGATAGAGGGATAGACAGACAGACAGACTGACGGATAGACAGACAGATAGATAGAGGGATAGACAGACAGACAGCTAGATAGACAGACAGACAGAGGGATAGATAGACAGACAGACAGCTAGATAGACAGACAGACAGACAGCTAGATAGACAGACAGACAGAGGGATAGACAGACAGACAGACAGCTAGATAGACAGACAGACAGACAGCTAGATAGACAGACAGATAGATAGAGAGATAGACAGACAGACAGAGGGATAGACAGACAGATAGACAGCTAGATAGACAGACAGATAGATAGAGAGATAGACAGACAGACAGAGGGATAGACAGACAGATAGACAGCTAGATAGACAGACAGACAGACAGACAGACAGAGGGATAGACAGACAGACAGACAGACAGCTAGATAGACAGACAGACAGACAGCTAGATAGACAGATAGACAGACAGACAGACAGATAGATAGAGAGATAGACAGACAGACTGACGGATAGACAGCTAGACAGACAGACAGATAGATAGATAGATGGATAGGTAATTTATTTGCTCGGATTAAAAATTAATGCAACATACTTTCTTTCTTAAACTGTAAAGATATTAAACAGCGCCCTCCAGTGAAGTCTTTTTCACAGACGGATTTTCTCAGACTTTTATTTTGAAAGTAAGGATCAGGACATTTATTCTAAAATTCACAACTCTTCTCCCGGATGTTGTTTCTTCCTCCCAATGGTAAAACATACGGGACCTATCATTCATTGTTTTCTAAATGAAAGATATGTGTTTGAGACAGGTCATATTTCTGCTAGATCGACATTACTTGTAGTTTTTGGCTTGTATGCTTACAGGAACACCTGACTGTTTAATTCAGAAATAACTATACAAGACCCTTGTAGACGAAACATTGCTGTGTGTGCTCAGCAAACATGCCTCTCGGTCTAAAACCATGCTGCGCTGTCTGCAAGACCAACTCTTCCTCCATGTGGAAAAAAGGCAGCCAGGGGGAGATTTTGTGTAACAGCTGCGCGAGTAAAAGCACAAGCAGCGGCGGCTCCGGAGCATCTGCTTCCTCCAGCATCCAGCAGAATAACGGCGGAGGGAAACAGGTCTGAAGACTTGCTTAAAAACTAGCTTTGTAGCGTAGGATTTGTGTAACTTCTCATTTAGTCTAATAGCGACACGACGCATTTGAATACTAAAATTTGCGGTCAGAATAATGATTTACTGAAAGTGCACGACTCCGCTCCATAGTTCCGTTTTTTTGTTGTTGCTTAAAGGGGTCATATGATGCGATTTCAATGTTTCCTTAATCTTTGGAGTGTTACAAGCTCTTGGTGCATAAAGAAGATCTGTAAAGTTGCAAACACTAAACTCTCAAATCCAAAGAGATATTCTTTATAAAAGTTAAGAGTCAGCCACGCCTACCTAAAACGCCTCGTTCTAACACGCCCCCACATATCTACCTCACTATGTGGAAATATTAGCATAATGCCGCCCAAATGTTCACGCAAAGAGAGAAGGGGTAACTTTTAGTCTCACTGTAGTATTGTTGCCGCCGCCGCCGCCATGTCGGGGAGGCGCTGTGTGCTTCGTTGTGAAAGCAAAACTACTTTGTTTGGTCTTCCAAAAGAGGACGATATCCGCTTCGTCATGCCTAGAGCTGGTCACTGAGGGAATACATCAACTATCACCATGGACGAAGCGGAATCCAGCCCGGGGTCCGTCACATGTGATTGCCGCTCATTCGTCGGATCCGCCGGGCGCGCCGTTCTCGACCCCACCGCCTCAGGGCACTCTATCCCGGCCTCAGCTCACTCTATCCCGGCCTCAGCTCACTCTAGCCCGGCCTCAGCTCACGTTAAGCCGGGGCTTCCCCGCACGCTAGGCCGCTGTGTTTTTCGTTGTGAAAGCGAAACTACTCCCTTTAAAATATTTTACGGTTATAGAATTTAGAAACATTTTATATATAGAAACGTCATTTTGAGGGGAAAAAAACCCCCGGAAATTATGTACACCCGTAACAGTCTTCTGGTTTCTACATGGAGCAGGTTGCCCACATTTGAGCGCCGCCATGTTGACATAATAATTGTCAAGCGATTACTATCATATTTTTTTATTTTATAGTTCCCCCACTGTAGTTGTTCTAATGAAGATAATTTGAACTATTGTTTAGTTGTTTATATGCATGTTTGTTTTTGTGATTTTATATATATATATATATATATATATATATATACACACAGTGGGGAAATTCTTTAAAAATCCTACAATGTGATTTTCTGGATTTTTTTTTCTCATTTTGTCTCTCATAGTTGAGGTATACCTATGATGAAAATTACAGGCCTCTCTCATCTTTTTAAGTGGGAGAACTTGCACAATTGGTGGCTGACTAAATACTTTTTTTCCCCACTGTATATACACAAGTTTTTTTTCTCTCTCTTCTCTTAAATGCTATCTTACAGATTAAGATTGTTCTTTTTTCTTGTGTATGTGGACTTAATTGTTCAAATCTATTATAATGTTCAATCATTTGTACAATAAAAAAATTTAAGAACCATATCTTATTAGTTTTGTTTAAAAAGGGGGATGACTTATGTTAAGTTGACTTATGTGTCGTACTGATCATCTGTTGATTCCTCGTGCCTGAGAAGTGTATGCGGCAGTTAGAATGAGCGAGAGTCAGTAAAAAATGTTTACTTTACATAACGTTATACACAGCTTAAACAAAACCAGTGATACTACCCTCTTTATGTTATAGTCCAAACATGAAATCCACAGACGCTCCGCTCGGTTACGGAGCACCAAGTACAAAGCTCCAGCATCGGAGAAGAAAGTCTCGACCAAAGGAAAGGGTAGACGACACATTTTCAAATTGAAAAATGTAAGTGTTTTCCATTCAGGGTCGTTTATGAGTGTTTTCTTCCTCTAATATCTATGTGGGTTAAAGGAATGAAAATGTACTCACTCTCAGGCCATCCCCAGAGTTTGTTTCTTCATCAGATTTGGAGAAATGTAGCAATGGATGCAATGCAGTGAATGGGTGCCGTCAGAATGAGAGTCCAAACAGCTGATAAAAACATAACAATAATCCACAAGTAACCACAGCACTCCAGTCCATCAGTTAACATCTCGTGAAGCCAAAAGCTGAAACTAATCCAGCACTTTTTAACTTAAAACCATTGCTTCTGGCTAAAATGAGTCCTCTGCAGAGCATCCATTGCTGAGACACTGATGCAATGCTACATTTCTCCAAATCTGATGAAGACACAAACCCATCCTAATCTCGGATGGCCTGAGGATGAGTACATTTTAAGCAAATTTAAATTTTTCGGTGAACTGTGGTAGTAAAATGCAATGGCATTTATGTTACCTTCTTTAAAATTTCCACAGCCTATCAAAGCACCAGAGTCTGTGTCAACGATTATCACATCAGAGTCCATGTTTTACAAGGTAATCGCACCTTTCTACTGTTCAAAATGCTTGTTTAAAGTGTTTTTCTGCCTGTTTCTATTCACTAAACTACACGTCTTGTGTTCAGGGCGTCTATTATCAAACAGGAGATGTCATTAAAGTAACAGACGAGGACGACGGTAAGCCGTATTACGCACAGATTCGTGGTTTCGTCCAGGACCAGTACTGTGAGAAAAGTGCTGCGTTAACTTGGCTGATCCCGACTCAGGCCAGTCCTCGAGATCGCTTTGATCCTGGCACATACATTGTAGGTAAGTTCATGCAGAAATACTGTGTTTTTGTTCCTTGCTGACTAGGGGTGTGCAATATCTATGATAATACCGTAATTGTTTTAACAGTATGTGAGCTGATATTATGGAGTGTGTCACTCACTTTGCAAAAAACAAACAAAAACCAGTCCAAAAGCATTCACTGCGTGATGAAGCCTATTAGAATGCAGTTAAAATCACCCTATAATTCAAGTTATGAAAGCAAAATATATCCCCGTATGGGTTTTTGTTTGTATATTTATAAGATATGATATAGTTATGTAATAACACACAAGCAAGAGTGGTGTTTTCCTGAATATTAGCGCGTGTGATTGCAAATGTGATATTAAAATTCTATAACAATTCAAAAAATAATAAGATCATATCGAGTGAGCTACATTTGACACATAATATTGTGTCTTTTTCTATCAATCAAAGCCGGAGCAGAACATCTGTGCGTCTTTATTTCTGAATGAATCTGTTTTCAACGAATCATTTTAGTCAGTGATTCAATGAGCCGTTCATAAAAACAGCCAGTTTCTTTACTTGTAAATAGCGGTGTGCGATATTGACAAAAAAAAGAATATCTCAATATTTTATGGGATTTTATCAATAATGATAATTAGACGATGTTTTGCTGAGTGTGTTATTGTGCTGGTACCTTAAGCACTGCCGAAGACAGCTGACTCCTAAAGCTTTTAATATTCTTCATATTCTGTGTGCTGGTCAGTTCATACTGAGAGAAATTAATCTTTTCCAATAAGTTTAAACTGATTTTTACATTTTATGGACATTTTTACCTTTATAAAGCCATTTTTTCTAAAAGCGTGCATTATCTTTTGAGTGAAATTCTCACATTTAATCAGTGAATTAGAGTAATAAGACATTTGGGCTGTTACCGAGCAAATTAAATCAACACAGAAGCTGCATCTGAAGTGGCATTTAGATGTGTTTACACACTGTTTAATGCAAGACATAAAAGCATTTAACCTGCAATTACAAATGCATAAATAACATTTTGATATATTAAACATAAAACGTTGAATACTGATATTTAAATAATAAAAGATACATTGAAATTAAAACTGCCAGTAGGTGGCAGCAAGTCACTGTTAAGAAGTGAGTCATTGCGATTGATCCGAATCATTTAAACGAGTGATTCATTCAGGAACGAAACGCACAGACGCAAAACAAGCGCTGTGGCTGCGTTTGGAATTATTTTTGTTGTCGAAAACGGGCAATATGGTGTCTAAAACGTAAGTCTCTTAATTAACTTCTTGTTTATTGAACTGTTGTAAAAAAAAATCAATATCACATTTGTAATCATGGTAATATTTGGAGAAAAACGGCACTCTTCGTGTGAAATTGACTGATATTATGGAGTGTGTCACTCACTTTGCAAAAAACAAACAAAAACCAGTCCAAAAGCATTCACTGCGTGATGAAGCCTATTAGAATGCAGTTAAAATCACCCTATAATTCAAGTTATGAAAGCAAAATATATCCCCGTATGGGTTTTTGTTTGTATATTTATAAGATATGATATAGTTATGTAATAACACACAAGCAAGAGTGGTGTTTTCCTGAATATTAGCGCGTGTGATTGCAAATGTGATATTAAAATTCTATAACAATTCAAAAAATAATAAGATCATATCGAGTGAGCTACATTTGACACATAATATTGTGTCTTTTTCTATCAATCAAAGCCGGAGCAGAACATCTGTGCGTCTTTATTTCTGAATGAATCTGTTTTCAACGAATCATTTTAGTCAGTGATTCAATGAGCCGTTCATAAAAACAGCCAGTTTCTTTACTTGTAAATAGCGGTGTGCGATATTGACAAAAAAAAGAATATCTCAATATTTTATGGGATTTTATCAATAATGATAATTAGACGATGTTTTGCTGAGTGTGTTATTGTGCTGGTACCTTAAGCACTGCCGAAGACAGCTGACTCCTAAAGCTTTTAATATTCTTCATATTCTGTGTGCTGGTCAGTTCATACTGAGAGAAATTAATCTTTTCCAATAAGTTTAAACTGATTTTTACATTTTATGGACATTTTTACCTTTATAAAGCCATTTTTTCTAAAAGCGTGCATTATCTTTTGAGTGAAATTCTCACATTTAATCAGTGAATTAGAGTAATAAGACATTTGGGCTGTTACCGAGCAAATTAAATCAACACAGAAGCTGCATCTGAAGTGGCATTTAGATGTGTTTACACACTGTTTAATGCAAGACATAAAAGCATTTAACCTGCAATTACAAATGCATAAATAACATTTTGATATATTAAACATAAAACGTTGAATACTGATATTTAAATAATAAAAGATACATTGAAATTAAAACTGCCAGTAGGTGGCAGCAAGTCACTGTTAAGAAGTGAGTCATTGCGATTGATCCGAATCATTTAAACGAGTGATTCATTCAGGAACGAAACGCACAGACGCAAAACAAGCGCTGTGGCTGCGTTTGGAATTATTTTTGTTGTCGAAAACGGGCAATATGGTGTCTAAAACGTAAGTCTCTTAATTAACTTCTTGTTTATTGAACTGTTGTAAAAAAAAATCAATATCACATTTGTAATCATGGTAATATTTGGAGAAAAACGGCACTCTTCGTGTGAAATTGATTATTAGCTATATGAAATGGTATAAATATATAAATTTTCTGCCATCATGTCTTGAATTTGGGATCATTGTAAATGCATTGTAATAGACTGAATCATGCGGTGAAAGAACGCACTCTAAATGCTCACTAGTCTAGACTTCACGTAATGTACGCGTGCGCTCTGTAGGGGTGTTTTGAATGGTTTTTGCAAAATACTCGATAATGTCAAATCGCACATCGTTAAAACAACAATTACGATATTATCGCAGATGATATATTTCACACCACACCCCTACTTGTAAATGAACTTTGAACAAATTGTTTGAATGGATGATTCAACGAATCACTCATTAAGGGACTTGCTGCTGCCACCTACTGGCGGTTTTAGTTTTTGGGGGGAAAAAATCAAAAAAAAATTTAAATAGATTTTTTCAGTATTGCACACCCCTATTGCTGACACACATGCTGTAAAATTATTAAACTGTTAAGACGCACTGAATGCATTTATTATGAAAAGCCAGCGGCCAGAATATGAAAGCAAACACAGCTGACAAAAAAAAGTTTCCTGTAAAGTAAAATGAAAGATTAAAGTTAAGAGAAAAAGTTTCCACATGCGAGGCATTTGTGTAGATGATGTGTTGCACAATTCGGTGTGGGTTCAGGATAGTCATAAATGCTGAATTCCTTTCCGTTCTGTGTCTTATTTGTCTTTCTTGCTCTCTGGTTCCTCCTCCTCCTCCTCCTCATCCTCATGTGGCTGCTCTTCTTCAGGAGCCTCCTGCAGGAGTGTCTTCGGTTCCTCGGGCTTCTCTCCTTTGCTAAATTTCTTACATCTCTGGAACATCTCATTTAGGTTGAACTCTCGAATTATATTTTCCTGTAAAACACACAAATGCATGTTGAAGTGAGAGGAATAGCGAATTGCTTTGTTAGGTAAACTCAGTCTAGAGTAGTGCTTGTTGTTTGTCATTTCTCCGATTTAAAATTATTAAACTTTAAGACGCACTGAATGCATTTATTATGAAAAGCCAGCGGCCAGAATATGAAAGCAAACACAGCTGACAAAAAAAAGTTTCCTGTAAAGTAAAATAAAAGATTAAAGTTAAGAGAAAAAGTTTCCACATGCGAGGCATTTGTGTAGATGATGTGTTGCACAATTCAGTGTGGGTTCAGGATAGTCATAAATGCTGAATTCCTTTCCGTTCTGTGTCTTATTTGTCTTTCTTGCTCTCTGGTTCCTCCTCCTCCTCATCCTCATCCTCATGTGGCTGCTCTTCTTCAGGAGCCTCCTGCAGGAGTGTCTTCGGTTCCTCGGGCTTCTCTCCTTTGCTAAATTTCTTACATCTCTGGAACATCTCATTTAGGTTGAACTCTCGAATTATATTTTCCTGTAAAACACACAAATGCATGTTGAAGTGAGAGGAATAGCGAATTGCTTTGTTAGGTAAACTCAGTCTAGAGTAGTGCTTGTTGTTTGTCATTTCTCCGATCACAAATGCAGACATGGTTTTATGTTTACGCGATGCAATGTAACACATAAAAAGACAGTATAAGTCATTATAATCAGTAATTATGTCTCCACTGGATGCAACAAATGCCTCGTTTATAATGAGTTTTAATGTTTTTGTCTTGTCGCTCGGCCGGACATGGCATCACAGTATGGTGAGGGGCGTAACATTTCCGTCACACGCTTGAGGTATTCAGCCAATCACAACGCACTGGATAGCTGGCCAATCACAGCACACCTCGCTTTTCAGACCGATGAGCTTTGTAAAAATCAACGTGTTTCAGAAAGGCGGGGCATAGAGGAGAAACAATAATGTACAGTATGTGGAAAATAATGTGTTTTTTAAACTTTAAACCACATAAACACATTTCATTACACCAAATACACAAAATAATGTTCTTTTTAGCAGCATCATATGACCCCTTTAATATAGAGGCTAAGTTTATGCAACTGGCCCCTGATTACATAATCCAGATTACATGTAATCCCTTGCTGCATCTTTCTCAAGAGTGTCAGACTTCTGAAGCGCTTTACCTCAGTGCAGTTCCACCCAACGGCTCGTCCCTTCATGTCCACTAGCGGGCGGCGCATGAGTTCTCGACCGCCTTGCAGGAGCAACAGAGAAGGCAGCTGCTTGCAGAGCGGCGAGGGGTTTACCTTATACCTGTAATGAGATGAGAGCATAGGACTGCAAAGTTAAAAGCAACTAGTAAGGCAAGTGCTAAAAGGAAGACACTAGGCAAATAGACTCACCTCTCGGCAGCTGCTGCATATTGTCCAATGTCCACTTTTCCAAATTTGAGGCCTAAGCAGTCATACCTAGAGAACATAGAGTCATTAACCTCGTGAAGACGTGCGAGAGTGCAAGTGTGTGTGACTTACTTGAGTGACAGGTCAGCAAAAATAGGAGCAAATGTCTGACACTCTGGAGACCAGTTGGCATAAAACTCAACAATCCATGTCACACGACCGTCCCTCCGCAGCTCTTCCTGACAATACGCAGAAAAACATGCACAATGATTAGTTTAGGATAAGATAAGAGGATAAAGGTCTCAGTTCCTGACATAATAAGACAATATTTAATTTTTGTATATTATAGAGTAAGATGTAAGATTTGGATGATGACTTTTCTATTAATATATAATATGCTATAAGAATAAACCATTTTTGAAAAATTTGGAATGGACAAAAATGATAACAAATTACATGGTCTTTAAGAAATTGTTAAATTGGAAAGGAATGAAAACATCTTAAAGGAACAGTTCACCCAAAATAAACATGAAAATGTACTCATCCTCAGCTCATCCGAGATGAGTTTGTTTCTTGTAGAAATGTAGCATTGCATCAGTGTCTCAGCATCGGATGCTCTGAAGTGAATGGGTGCCGTCAGAATGAGAGTCTGATAAAAACATCACAATAATCCACAGCACTCCAGTCAACATCTAGAGAAGACAAAAGCTGAAACAAATCCATCACTTTTTAACTTTAAACCATTGCTTCTGACAAAAATACATTGTTTTTATCAGCTCTCATTCTGACGGCACCCATTCACTGCAGAGCATCCGTTGCTGAGACAGTGATGCAATGCTACATTCCTCCAAACCTGATGAAGAAACAAACTCATCCTAATCTTGGCTGACCTGAGGGTGTGAACTATTCCTTTAATGCTTTACTCACATCTATAGTTGAGTCACTGAAGTATTTGATGAACTCGGGGCCCATGTAGATTGGTGGCTTACATGTGATAAGGAACACTGTATAGAGAAGGCACGGTAGTTCGCAGTTCAGAATCACAGTTTTTGCTCTTGATTATTTTTTGCAATCATGTTTTCACGCTTCCCATCATTTATTTACCCACACACAGCATGAGGTAGAGAAGGCCGAGTCTCAGATCCACTCGAAAAAACAGCACCACATTCGCCACCTTACTGAAGAGAAATATATTCCCTATGTGCTGCTCCAGTGTTACTGAGAGAGAGAGAGAGCGAGAGATCACTCCTCAGTTAAAGAAAGCACCATGCATCAATACAGATATTATTCACGAATATCTTGTGTGATTGTGTGTGTAATCTGATCAATGTAATCACATTTAATGCATGTAAACGTACTGGCTCTGCGGTTCTTCATCATGACAATAGCACTGAGAAACATTAAAATCTCCACCTCCCTCTACACACAGAGCAATTACACGTGTTATTCAAATATATAAACACAGTAGAAAATATATAATTGCATATATACATATATATATACACAGTAAAAACAGTAATATTGCAAAATATTATTACAATTTAAAACAGCTGTTTTCTATGTGAATATCTGTTAAACTCTAATTTATTTCTGTGATCAAAGCTGTATTTTTCTCCAGTCTTCAGTGTCACGTGATCTTCAGAAATCATTCTAATATGCTGATTTGCTCAAGAAACATCTCTGATTATTATCAATGCTGAAAAAAGAAATCGTGATACACGTACCATTCGAAGGTCTGGGGTAAAAAAAAAAGAAGAAATTAGTACTTTTATTCATTAAATTGATCAAACGTTTGAAAAAAGTGAGATTTATAATATTACAAAAAATCAACTAACTTTTTACTCATCAAAGAATCCTGGAAAAAAAAAATGCATCACACAAATATTAAGAAGCAAAGGCTCTTTTTCACATTAAGAACCGGTATTAATCGAGCATCAATAATAACTAAGCAGCAAATCAGCATATTAGTATGATTTCTGAAGATCACGTGACACTGAAGACTGCAGTAATGATACTGAAAATACAGAGCAATAAATTACATTTTAACATATTCACAGCTGTTTTAAATCGCAATAACATTTCACAATTTTTACTGTATTTTTAATTAAACAAATGCATACATAAAATCAAATGCACTGTTCTTACATGCATATGTAAGTTATATAACTATGACACTATTGTATAAAATACACTTAGATACTGTGTTAAATAGACAGTACACACAGAATGCATGCAAGTGTTAAATAGACAGTACACACAGAATGCATGCAAGTGTTAAAGAGACAGTACACACAGAATGCATGCAAGTGTTAAAGAGACAGTACACACAGAATGCATGCAAGTGTTAAAGAGACAGTACACACAGAATGCATGCAAGTGTTAAAGAGACAGTACACACAGAATGCATGCATGTGTTAAAGAGACAGTACACACAGAATGCATGCAAGTGTTAAATAGACAGTACACACAGAATGCATGCATGTGTTAAAGAGACAGTACACACAGAATGCATGCATGTGTTAAATAGACAGTACACACAGAATGCATGCAAGTGTTAAAGAGACAGTACACACAGAATGCATGCAAGTGCAAAGTGTTACAATAAAGCAACAGTAAACTATCATGTCAGCTTAGAAAGTGAGCAGCAGCACAGACCCAGTCAAACGCGCAGGAGTTGCTGTCCTCTCTCTGAGACGGTAAATACTCGCACAGGCCAGGACAGCTGCGCACGATGGGGAACGCCACGGTCATCAGCAGTGACAGCAAGTAATAGGGCCGATAAAACCATTTATAAACCTTTGGAAGACAGTATAAAGTGGAAACCAGTCCTCTAATTAAACTCATTGCTGCAGACGTATGACAGACTCATGCATGTGCTGAAGTAAAGCGAGGAGAGAGCAGAAATAGATCACTGACAGCTGAGAGTGGTAACGTGAACCCTCAGGCCATAGAAATGCGTTTCGAGGAAACGATTTGAAACTGGCGGCTGCTCGCTTGCCGTAGTGTGGTGCGTACTTTGTGCTCGGCTGGGACTTTTGTAAACATCTACAGCGCGATGGAGGAGTCAGAGAAGAGCCGGCTAGCCAGCTGCAGACTTTAGTTCAGGTAATAACAGCTGATAGTGAGGGGCGCTTCCAAAACGCTGCCAGTGTTGCCAACTCATTTTCAGGGGAAGTTGCTAAAGGAAGGTCGATTTGTTGCTAAATGACGTTGTGATGTCATTGCGTGATGACGTCATTACATAATCACGACGCACAATTGTGTCGCTACATTAAAAAAATTTTTTTTTTTTATGCCAATTTAGATTTGTTCGTAAAATAATATAAATGCATTATATAATGTTAAAATATAAATAACCATTTTTATATGCAACATTGAATTATTGAACACTTACACGTTTTTGAACGATTGCACGTTTTTTTTCATTGGCTAGTAAACTTGTAAAACTACACATTCTGAACAATTATAGTTTTAAGCAGTGTATTAGTAGTCAGTGAGCTACACTCTAAGAGAATAAATCACAGGTTTTTACCTGCAATTTAAATTACGCATTGTATTTTGTGTTTTCTGGGGTACAACGGATAATGTCCTGGAAAACTACTTGTAACTTTGACATTTTTCTAGATATGTTTCTTGCAGTGTACTAACTGATCAACAATCACAGGTACAAGCTACTAACAAGGTGTATCATAAATGAACAATTGTTAAATTATTATTATCAAATTGAACAATTGCAAATAGCAGTAACTTAATTCACGTGATGCGTGTACTGCTAGGCATCTTTGGTTTCCTCTTTTTGTGAAATGTAGATGAAAAATGTGCCTTTTTATTGTTTGAGCCACTTATCAAAAGTTTCTGAAAGTAGCCAAATTAAATTTTGAAATAGCTAAATTTGTTGCTATAGGTGCTTTTGGAAGAAAACGTTGCTAGGGTAGTCTGAAAAGTTGCTAAATTTAGCAACAAAATTAAACGTCTGAAAATGTACCTACAAGCCTCTTTTGTGTTCTTCTGTGCCGCCTCTGAACTTATAAGACAAATAAGTTACCAATCATATGAAATTAGTATTAATAAATTTATTTGTACTACAGAGGCGGCACAGAAGAACACAAAAGTGGCTTCTAGGTACATTTTCAGACGTTTAATGAGGCTCAGAGGTGACATGAGTGCAATTAAATTCATGATGAGATTAATGTTTTTAATATACAATTTTGAATACAGAGATATGATTCAAATAACTTGAATTCTAAGCTAAAAATTAAACTAAATCCGCCAGCAGGTGGCGGCAAGTCACTGATTTTATCACTGAATCATTCATTCAATTGATTCGTTCGAACGGCTGATTCATTCAGGAATGAAGCAAGTCTTTATGAACTGACGGAAATCCGTCGTAGCGACGGAACTTTAATCCCAGAGTGAAGCCTGAATATAATTTTATTCTGCATCTGCAAGGTTTATTTTGATTTTCATTAATGTGTACTTTTTTCATTAAACGTCTTATGCACGTATGCACAGTGTTGTTTCATTGTCTCTCTATAAAGAATTAATAAATGGGGGAAAAAAATCACAATGGAAGAAATAAATAAATGAAAAATCTCCATGGCAACTAGAATTTCTAAAAGTATCTTAGTAACTACAGTTAAGTTTCTAAATATATAAATATGGTATCTCCTGCATTATATGAAGCCTTCGTAATCTTGCGGTTTTTTCATTGTATTATTGATTAAAGTGTTAACGGTTTTATTATTATATTTAATATATTGGTGGAAACAATATTCACCATGGCAAATAAATACACTAATAAAATTAAAGAAATTCAAGCTTATTAAATTGTAGCCTGTGCATTAACAGAAACTGGCTGTAAAATAAGGTTTTTGTTCAAAAAGCCAAGTGACATTTCAGTGTATGCATGTCAAGTTCCTGGTTTTAATCCAGAGTACAAGCATATGACAGATTTGGCATTTTAATAGTAAAACTAGTTAAATATAACAATTTATTAGAAATAATTGGAGGTGTGCTGTGAATCACTAGAGGGTGTTGACAATCCCTGCATTATCAAGTAGAGTGCGCTTATCATCGTGTCATTACGGTAATGTTGATAATGTGGTGTAGCAGACCAGGGTTGCCAGGTCCAAGGGTTTCTCTCGAAATTGGGCTACTTTAACCCTGTTTTTTTACAGTCTATGCTTTAAAGGGATAGTTCATCCCAAAATGAAAATGTGATGTTTATCTGCTTACCCCCTGCAGGGTATCCAAGATGGAGGTGACTTTGTTCTGTGACATTTAGCCCTGGGATGCAGATGTAGTCAGGGGAGCCCTACCAAAACCGTGTATTTTACCCTCCCACACTGGAACGCGATCGGGCGGGTTTAGTTGTGAAAACCTGGCAACCCTGCAGCTCGAGACGCTTGAACACACGGATTTTTGTGTGTACTTTTTATATTGTATGCGCATGATTTCGTTTCAGAAGTTATGACGGAAATATTTTCAACTTTGTTCGGACAAAATGACTCTCAGCCAGCCACGGGGCCAGCAGCTTTGGGGTTCGGCCCCGGGAAACCTCCGCAGCTTGGGGGTTCGCCCCCGGGAAACCCCAGCCGCCGATGCCGCCAAACCAAGCGCCGGTGGCGGCTCAGATTCCAGGACAGCTCGGGGATGAGGGGCCTACGCTGCGAAAACCCGGTGCTATGAACGAACCTTTCTATTTACTTCGAGAACTGCCCGGTAAATACGTCCGTGGTGCTTAAGGATACAGTACAGCGTGTGTGTGACTTGTAATACTAAATCTAGATGCGCTTTTGTGTTTGTTTTGTCTCAGTCGGAAGCGACCTGACGGGGAACACGAACCTCATCACGCACTACAGTCTGGAGCACGCGTTTAATAAGTTCTGCGGCAAGAAAGTGAAGGAGAAGCTGAGCAACTTCTTACCAGAGTTACCAGGTGAGGTTAATACGAGTGTGCTAGAGCTGTTTGTGTTTACATAATATATATATATATATATGTGTGTGTACATTATGTATGCATATATATATAAATACACAAACATACATGTATGTATTTAAAAAATATTTACAAGCATATATATATATATAGAAATATAATTTATTATATAGAAATATTAATATTTTATATATAAACAACATTTTTGTTATATATATATATATATATATATATATATATATATATATATATA
>NW_015505871.1:891757-893247 GCF_001515645.1 Sinocyclocheilus grahami
TAGGTACATTTTCAGACGTTTAATGAGGCTCAGAGGTGACATGAGTGCAATTAAATTCATGATGAGATTAATGTTTTTAATATACAATTTTGAATACAGAGATATGATTCAAATAACTTGAATTCTAAGCTAAAAATTAAACTAAATCCGCCAGCAGGTGGCGGCAAGTCACTGATTTTATCACTGAATCATTCATTCAATTGATTCGTTCGAACGGCTGATTCATTCAGGAATGAAGCAAGTCTTTATGAACTGACGGAAATCCGTCGTAGCGACGGAACTTTAATCCCAGAGTGAAGCCTGAATATAATTTTATTCTGCATCTGCAAGGTTTATTTTGATTTTCATTAATGTGTACTTTTTTCATTAAACGTCTTATGCACGTATGCACAGTGTTGTTTCATTGTCTCTCTATAAAGAATTAATAAATGGGGGAAAAAAATCACAATGGAAGAAATAAATAAATGAAAAATCTCCATGGCAACTAGAATTTCTAAAAGTATCTTAGTAACTACAGTTAAGTTTCTAAATATATAAATATGGTATCTCCTGCATTATATGAAGCCTTCGTAATCTTGCGGTTTTTTCATTGTATTATTGATTAAAGTGTTAACGGTTTTATTATTATATTTAATATATTGGTGGAAACAATATTCACCATGGCAAATAAATACACTAATAAAATTAAAGAAATTCAAGCTTATTAAATTGTAGCCTGTGCATTAACAGAAACTGGCTGTAAAATAAGGTTTTTGTTCAAAAAGCCAAGTGACATTTCAGTGTATGCATGTCAAGTTCCTGGTTTTAATCCAGAGTACAAGCATATGACAGATTTGGCATTTTAATAGTAAAACTAGTTAAATATAACAATTTATTAGAAATAATTGGAGGTGTGCTGTGAATCACTAGAGGGTGTTGACAATCCCTGCATTATCAAGTAGAGTGCGCTTATCATCGTGTCATTACGGTAATGTTGATAATGTGGTGTAGCAGACCAGGGTTGCCAGGTCCACAAACTAGTTAAATATAACAATTTATTAGAAATAATTGGAGGTGTGCTGTGAATCACTAGAGGGTGTTGACAATCCCTGCATTATCAAGTAGAGTGCGCTTATCATCGTGTCATTACGGTAATGTTGATAATGTGGTGTAGCAGACCAGGGTTGCCAGGTCCAAGGGTTTCTCTCGAAATTGGGCTACTTTAACCCTGTTTTTTTACAGTCTATGCTTTAAAGGGATAGTTCATCCCAAAATGAAAATGTGATGTTTATCTGCTTACCCCCTGCAGGGTATCCAAGATGGAGGTGACTTTGTTTCTTCAGTAGAACACATATTATGATTTTTAAGTCCAACCGTTGCAGTCTGTCAGTCGTATAATGCATGGCAATGGTAACAAAATCTATGAGAGTAAAAAAAACATGCACAGACAAATCCAAATTAAACCTTGCGGCTCGTTACGACACATTGATGTCCTAAGACACGAAACGATC